>NC_048431.1:5000-277500 GCF_004353265.1 Vitis riparia | reverse complement strand
GAGATATATTATATTAAGTTTATATTTAATTTTTTTAAATGAATAAAAAAAATGAAATGAAATATATATTATTTTTAATGTTTAAGATAAAAATTATAATTTATTTCAATATTTTTTTTAACAATATTCGATTAAATATATTAAAACTTTATAAATAAAAATTTCTATATTATATTATATAATATAAAAAATAATATATGTATTAGTATTATTTTACAATATAGTTTATAAATCTTCTTTTTTCTTCTTTTTCGATCACAAATTTAAATTTTTAATAAAAAATTTTATTATACAAAACAATTACTATACAAAAAAAAATGATTAAAAAATAAATTTATGATATATAAAATATTTATATACTATATCTTAATTTAAAAATAATATATCTCATATAAAAGGAACATAAAAAAATATGATGGATACTTATGGAATAATTTATTGTATCTCATAGTGAATTAAAGATATTCCATATTTTACCTCATCAGGTGTTATATCTAATCAATCAAAACCAACCTTTTGAAGACTTTTTCCCCCACAATCCTTAGTTAACTGTAGTTGTACAAGAGCACGATATCAAAATTACATTCCTAACAAACAGAACACGACTGATTGTGATGAAACATAAAAAACTTTGGTCGAGAAATGAAAAGATTGCCATGTTTGGGGCATTGAGGATGCTCACTATAGATAACTGGGGCTCTTGCAAAGAAACAAGTGGATATCATCATATGATTTGGACTTATCTTGGCTCAATAATTTAAAAGAGCCAATTGGACATCCAACCCCATTTACTCATAATGGCCACCTCTCTCTTTCCTTTGCTTTCCCTATTTAGTAGTCGCTGTCTTGGGGTTTATTTATGTTTTCATTTGCTTTCCTATTCTTGACATCCAAGGATAAATTAACATTGAATTTTTCGACTGTTCAATCAACCATTTCATTCAATCAAGACATCTTAGTGATGTGCATTGTAAAATCTAAATATGATTGATTATTACTTTTCCGTAAGATATCGAAATACCATAAAATGATTAGTGTTTCATAGGATATCATGACGATGCTCAATGTGAACATGATGTAATAAATATATAACAGAAAAATGGTTAAATTTAGTTTCTAAAACAGAGTAAATACTAGTGAATTTTATGCAAACATATAAGAAGAGTGATGGGCCTAGTATGAATTTCAATGCGCTTTGTCTTCCTCTAATCATTTTAGCACTCTCCGAGAATAAACTAGGTATTGAAATGACCAACTAATAATTACAAAGAAGACATAAAATGTTGATAAATTCCCTTCCAAAAATTTAGATTCAACTATAATCATCAACAATCATGATGATCAAAGACAAGGGAGGAGGAAAAACCTAAACATTAACAGACCAGACCATTCAAGCAGTCAATGTCTCAATGAACATGAACACAACCCATGACACATAAAATAGCAAGTACCCAGATCAGGACACGGAAAGATATATAGAGAGTAGTGCCCTAATGCTTAATATATGACAAATTATAAGAGACTAGATCAAAACAAAGCAGCATAAAAGCCCTAGTACACTCATGCCAAAATAGGAGAAAACAACATGTTTGTCCCACTTCAGTTAACATTTTCCTACCCTAATGATTGAGATACAAAAAGATTCCACCAAAGAGGAAAAAAGGGTACAAAAGGGGGAGAAAATAGTTGGGTTTTTGTTTCAAATACTTGTGCTTCAGTAGAAGAGGTAGCCAAGGTGTTTGATATTTCATGCTTCGTAGATGCTGATGCAAGAAACTCCAAAGGGGGCTGCCCAGAAGTCAATTTTTGAACAGGACTTGGCCCTATTGACTGGCCAATCAGACTGTTGCTAAGAGTCCCAGAAGCAATCACTTCCTCATCCCACAAACCCCATTTTTCCAAACCAAAGGACTGGAAAATATCGCAAGGCATGACACCATCCAAATTGGTATTGTCTCTCCAGTGATTTTCCTGCAACTTGAACAATATGATTCATGAAGTAAATTAATTTCAGTTCTTAACAACCACAAGGAACACAGGGTGAAATGGGGTTAGTTTAATTCAACTTGATAACATGGTTTTTTTTTCTTTTTTTCTAGCTATTCACTGCTTGTGCAAAGCATGATAGGAATATGAACACCATCTTCACTTTGAAAAACCAATGGTAGGAGTCAGAGATTGCCTGCAGAACAGCTGAGCACAAAGATTAGTAGTTGATCCACGAATGATCTACGTGTATTGACCTAACCAGTTGACAATTTCCTAAAGTAATTGCCCGTTTGTCCAAGTGTTTGATTCAGCTCATTTGTCCTAGACTCACATCACAGAGTAAAGCACTTAAATTATGCTCCATTTTCTCGGCTATGAATAATTTAATGGTATGTATAACAAACAAGCTACCGACTTAGCGAGTTTTGAAATTGGAAGTGGAAAGGGGAGACACTGATCAAGTTAGATTCCCACACTCAAACCTATTTTCAAAAGAAATCCGAACTAACCCGCTTCGTAAAACAGTCCATCCTATTACCGGGAGGCCAATCATTCTTATGCGGATGAGACGGACAAACACCTCTTGTGGGATCATATAGAGTCTTACTGCTCACTTTCTTATATGAATGGGTTCAACAAAATCTAACTGGTTAAAATAAGCCTAACTTGTCCTTTAATTAATTATATTAATCCCAATGATTGACATATACATAAAAGAGTCGAGTTTTACAATAATGTGTGGGGAAGCTTGAATTATTGCTTTGAAAGGTACAAGTAGGCAGCAGTGAGAGATGACGTTATCATGGAGACAAGCATAGGTATCAAAATTATTGGAGGTAGAAGGATGCTCTGAAATTGTTGAAGAAGGCAAGGCTTTTATTGGAGCATCTGTAGTGTACCGGCGGTTTATGTGTAAAACAATGCAGGAATATCAGAGATATTTGTATTATTTATGTTGAGGTTGTTGAGTGTGGCCATGGTTATCTTCAAAGATAGGGGTCATATCATGTCCAGCATTTATTATGATTTTGGATGAAGACATTAGAGGGCTAAAGTACTCAACAATGGTGAATTTTGGCTCGACATGTTAATCTTCTTTACATGCTTCGAGTCATATCAAATCCCGTGTCAATCACCTTGGCCATACTTCCGATGGCCAAGTACACCCCATCATATTTTTCGAGAAGAAACATTATTGCCAACGTACCAGTGAAAAGAAGTTATTTACATTCATGATTTGGATCATTCATGGTCAAAAGAAGTAGGATGACAATTGTGTCTCTCCAAGGGCACGTTAAACGCAAAACTAATGAATAAAATACGCTTTGTAGAAACTAACAAAAGTATGAAATGAAAATTAACAAGAGTTGAACCATTCATTTGTTTAATAATGGTAGACAGACCAGGAGTTTCAAGAATAAACGCAATGGCATATGTGTTTTTCAAAGTACTTGTCCTGCCTACCATGGAGAAGGGAATGTGATTTTGACACTCTTCATATTTTAAATGAGGGTGTGCCACATTTTTCCCATGCCTTCTCCTTTCCATTTTTCTCAATCACATCTTTCTTCTCTCCAATTTTGCACATGCTAGGTGGTAATGCACTTAGATTTTGAAGAGTAGAGGATGCAGCTCTTTGGTAGTTGAAAACTAGACAAAAAGACAGGCAACCAGCAATCTTGAAAACACATTACATGACCCAGTTCTGCACTAGAAAACTGAATTTTGGGGGACCAGTGAATAATTAGTGTCCATTTTGGTGATAGCTTGATTAAATTCAGTAGTTAAATAGGAAGGGTTACAAGTGAAGAGTGCCCAATTAGTATAGAGATGCATGGTGAGTGGGGAAAAGAAGAGAAAAGAAGAGAGAAAGGGAGACAACTATCAAGTGTAGTTAAACAGAAGGGCCCCAAGTAGCCCTCACACCAACTAAGTACAATGGTTTTGTGGGGTGATAAAAGTAAAGAGGTTCGCTAAAAACGCAAAAAAGAAAAAAGGAATTAAAGCGAGGAGAAATAATGGGGGAAGTGGTAAAGTGGAGGAGTTGCTCTCAAGAAGTAGTTAGTGGGATTAAAGAGGTATGATTAGAAATGTGTTTGATTCTTGTCAAACTTAAAATCAAAATGAGAAGTGAGGTAAGAGATTGGTTTCATGGCTCATGCTTCTCCCCAAAAGGAGTAAACAATGTAAAGGCCCATCAGTATGTCAGGGCTTTGATAATGCTAATAGAGATTCCTGAAACTGCAGGTGCATGTAGGAGGAAGTCTTGATTTGTCATGATGTATGTGGGGTTTTCATCTCTTGGAGCCTTCTCCACGTATCTTTACTTCAAACCTCTCTCACTTTTCCCCACTTTTGCGCACTGTTGTTTGACAGCGATAGCAAGAGATTCCAAACTCCTCCTGATATGCCCATGATTTCATTTCATTTCTTCCTTTTTTTTTTCTATGGTGGTGGAGGTGGGAGAAACCGAAGAAAATGATGTCTGACATGATGTCTTCAATACAAACACTATCAAACATGACATAAAGCTTTGTCAATATGAATAAGGAATAGGCCCATGGATTGAAATGGCATATTACACTTTCAACCATCCACAAATTAAAACTTCCACCTGTAGCAACCACATTCAGCCCACCTAATTCTTCCACAAAATTCAATGGAAAACAAAATGCATGACATCATCCACCAAAATCCATTTTTTAATGGACTTGATAGTAATATAATATTTATATGTATTCCTCTGTGGGAGAAGTAATTGGATAGATACATTATAGAGTTATTTAACATACGAAAAAGCAGCTCATGGTGGAAGAATATATGGGAATAAAGGATGATGATGGGGTAAAGTGCAAGCCACATAACAATTACAGAAACATATAAAAAGTGTAGATGGGCTTGTTTTGGGGAGACATGGAAAAGAAAAATGGGGAAAGTTGAGAAGGAAGAAAAGGCAGCATTTTCTAAAAGAAAAAGAGAAGTGGAAAAACAAAACAAAGCCATTTTGTGCGGATCAATTTTATTTTATTTTTTTTTGTTAAGAATATAATAATTTTTTTTAAAAATAAAATCAACCCCACATTAGACTAAAATATTCAATTTTTTTTTTTTTTTTAGTGTTTCAAGACACAAAGTACATTGGTACATTTGTCATCATCAGATTTGGACAAGCGTTTATGTAAGTCTCTCTGCACTGTCTTCTTACTCACCCACAAAACAAACCCCCCCACCCCCACCAAAAATAAAAATAAAAATAAATAAATAAACAATAAAAAATAAATGTTGTTACCCAATAATTACACAATTTAAGCAAATATACGTTTCTTACCTTTTATTTCCCCTTCTCTCTCCTCCGAAACAGAGAAGTTATAGCAGAAGATCTAGGATAGTGGGACTTTTAGAGAGAGAGAGAGTGTGTGTTTTGGGTTTCACCATCTGAAATTTATCTGAAGGGAGAGAGAGAGAGAGAAGGAAGAAATTTATCTGTGTTTTGTCACGATCATTGGATGCACGTGGAAGGTAAATTCTTCTCATCTTGTTGCAGAATTTATTATAATCAGTAAATGGATTGAAGACTATAAATTTATTATTTTTAGTATTATTAATTGTTTTTGTGGGTGTATTAGTGTATATAATATATAATATAGTTTGTGTTGATACCCATCTTCCACCTTCGTCAGTTTCTTCTTTCTCTGCCACCCATCTCTCGTCTTCTTCTCCTTCTTTGTAAGCCTTTTTCTTTTCCCCTTTCTTATTATATTCTGTTCTGCTCTCTGTTGCAGTTCCAGGAATCTTAGATTGCAGCAATTTTGTTTTTGTGCTCTTTTTTGTGTTTCTGTAATTTGTTTTTCCTTTTTTGGGTTGTTGATGAAATGGGATGTGAATTGAGAGAGTTTTTTTTATCAGGGTGTGTTTGTATTTGCAGTAGAGGCCATCGTTTTGACAAAAATTGAAGTGATTCGAGGTGTTTTAGCCTCGATCTCTTGTCAATCATCATCTCATCATCACCAACATCAATTTTTCCTTCTTTTTTTTTTTTTGTTTTAGATTTTGAACTCTATTCATGGCATGATTCATTTGCTGTTGTTGAAGTGTTCTGTTGATTTTGGGTTGGTTTCTTGAATCTTGAATTATAGTACTCAATGATTTTTCCTTGTGTTCTAATCGGTGATGATCTAGATTTTCCTTGTTCCCCTGATTCAGTTTAATGCCCACCAAAGATTGGCCGGTTGCTGTTGTTTTATTCTTCTTTGAATTTAGTAGTGGACTGTGAATAGGGTTCCGTTTTATGCTTTTGGGTTCATTTTCTTTGAGCAGTTATTATTGTTCCGTCCAAAGCTTAAAAAAAAAAAAAATGGGTGATATTGCATTTGTGGAATATTTCAATAATCTGATTCTGTTGGTCCTTTTTTAGTGTTTCTGTTACACAAGGGCTGTCCTTTAAGTTAAGCTTGAGAAAAGAATGGCTCATTCCTGGGTTCACAAAGATAGAGGGGAGTTGAGGATTTATGAAAATTTGAATGAGCTCAGCACTGATTTAGCCGACTATATCGCTGAATTAGCAGAGGTCTCGGTGAAAGAGCGAGGTGTCTTTGCCATTGCTTTATCTGGTGGTTCTCTCATTGGCTTGATGGGGTATCAATGCTTTGCTTTCCAATGCTTTATTTTGTTTTATATTCTGCTTTATGATTCATTTTTGTATTTGGTTTTAAAATTCCGGTGCAAAGCAGAAAACTGTGTGAAGCTCCTTACAACAAGACTGTTGACTGGGCTAAATGGTATATATTTTGGGCGGATGAGCGTGTGGTGGCAAAGAACCATTCTGATAGCAATTATAAGTTAGCAAAAGATGGCCTATTGTCCAAGGTATTAACCTGGACTTCACGTATGCTTTCATTTCCCTTTTGTTCTCCATCTATAATGAAGAAAGGACATGAATTTCCTCCCCTCTCTAATTGAATCAGCATTAATTAACAGATTTTCTTCCTTCTAATTGGGCTATTGGACCCACCTCTAAAATAGAAATTATGATCTATTCAACTTCTAAAAACGTCTCCTGTTTGGAGTTTATTCAAGCATTATATGTTGGAGATTTACTTTGAACCCGAATTTGCAGGGAGCATTTGCCTTTTATATTTAGAGACCGATAATATATGCAATTTAATGATCTGGACTTTCCCATTTGGTTTGACATGTTCCCTGTACGACCTAAGATCTTGAAACAATTAACATATGAAAGTAACCTTTCTTGCAGCTGGTTTATGGAATAAAGCCTCTTTTAGGCTTGATTTGAGGTACTTTTAGACATGGTATCTGTGCCATGAGCACCAAGGGCTACTTCTTTTTTATTTTTTTCCCCTTTTTACTTTTCTTTTTATACCAAATTTCTTTAATGTTCTTAGCTGTCACATTCTTTAATTCAAGTTAGAAGTTGCTAATTATTTTTTAAGTTTATTTTAATGTAATTACTTTAAAATTTTGGCAGTCCTATTAATTAAGCATTGTGAGTGTAAGCAAAATTGTTACCGTTTGACAGAATAGTTCTTGTATCAGTTTGTTGGTTGCTTACACATGTCTTTGGCAAGAGCATGATTGCTTCAGATGACTTTCATTGTAACATTCTCAACCTCATCTCTTTGGAGAGTTTGCATGTTTTCAAGTTAACCTTGGCTTCAGTCCATTTCCTTGCAACCGCTTCTTTTTCTTCATAAACAAAGATGCATGTAGGCTGGCTGACACTTGAATACGGCACAAACAAGATACTCACTCCTGATTGGAATTGCTCACTTGAGCACATAATGCTAGAGGACCCTTTTTGGTTGATTGTCTGCTCCTGTGTTAAACCGGCATTTCTTTTAATTGGTTATACATGCATTTTAGATATCCAATACTGTCCAACTTTTCTTACTGAACTCAGCAATGCTTATGTAATAAATCAATGGAATACCCTTCTTGCTTTGCTTTTGAACTATGATTTCTAATTGCAAATTTATTTGGTTGCTTGGAATGAGAAATTATCTACTGTTTAGTTTGATATTTGGGAAATATAGATCTGGAAAATGATGACTCCCTTCAGTGTTGTGCTTGTAGATCTAAATGCTTTTTGTATGGCAATGCTAAACTTTCTTTGAACTGCAGGGAAGTAGCTTTTCCTATCTCTGAGATGTCACTTTCAGGAAATAAGCTAAATATATTACCCTACGTTAATTCGCTGACTTCCTTTTCTTTTTTCCTGATTTTGTTTTCCAATGTAATAAATGGAGCCAAAACATGTAATTTTTGTTTTTCCATTTTGACCTTAAACTAGATGTTTCTAAGCAGTGATTCTGTCACGGGACTGGAATTAACTTCAATAACCATTAAGCTAATGGTTAACATCATATGCTGTGTGCATTTGTGTGTGCGTGTGTGTGTGTGAGAGAGAGAGAGAGAGAAACTCAGTTGGGGCTTATGTCTGAGTCTCAATGAAGACCAACAAAGTTTGATTGGTAAGATATGTAGCCCATTAGCCATGATCTAAGAGGGTGTTGAACAAAATGACTCATCTGAAATCAAACCTGAAACAGTAAACGGGATTGGGTATTGATTAAATATTAATAATCTCCTTGGAGAATCAAATGACCTGCTGAAGTATGGGTATGTGATATACTATTCATGTCATCTATTTGTTATAAGGTTATAATTTGCACCAACTACTAATGGGCTATTGACAAAGAATATCTTCTAAAATCTTTAACTTCTTTTGATGGGTAGAACATTGCTGGAAAGATGGGGATGTTGGATGTGCAGGCTGAGAGGGGTATTATTTGGCTCTGACCAAAAAAAATTTAAATTGAATCATCATTTGCTAGGATTGCAAAAGTTACCCTGTCTTTGTTATTGACTTAATGAGGGATATAAGCAGAACTGTGAAAATCTTCAGCTCATTATAGGTTCCATTTTAAGTAGCATTTTCTTTATAAAGAATGCTAGACTATAGGCATGGCTGTTGATAATCTGTATTTCAAATATGTTAACAAACTTTTTCCTTTGTTGAACATGCATTTCTCCTTTCTTGAAAAATGGGCAAAAAGAAGAAAAAACTTCTGTAGTCTTGATCATGCCCAAGGAGCAGTTTTGTTAAACACTGGACAAAATAGGGCACATGCATGGAAATTTGATGGGATGCACACTTGCCCTGAATATTTTAAGAGGCGATGTTTTTGGGTCCACTGTATGCTACATGTAAATGACATGAAATGTTTCATTTTGATTCACCTAGAATTTTGAGCTCATATGTTAGCAGCGTGTCTCCAAATGATATTTTAAAAAATGAGTCATTTGGTTGAAGTCTTAAGATGATCTAAACAAATGGACTCAGTGAGTTAATTGATAAAGAAAATTAAGAAGCTGTGTTCCAAATGTAATGAACACTAGGAGTCATTTGTTCTGCTTCCAAGAATTCTCAGCAGAAAGGGCAGAATTGTTTGTTTATTTCTGTTCTTACTCTTCATTGAAACTGTCATTTGCTTGTGATTTGTTTATATTCTCATGTTTATATGCATTCAAAATTTACAGGTGCCTGTTGTTCCCAGCCATGTACATTCTATCAATGATACGGTGACGGCAGAGGAAGCTGCTGATGAGTATGGGTTTGCCATACGACAGCTAGTGAAAACCCGCGTCATCAGCGTATCTGATACCAGTGATTGCCCCAAGTTTGATCTCATCCTTCTTGGAATGGGCTCCGATGGACATGTTGCCTCGCTGTTCCCTAATCATTCTGTGCTCGAGGAGAAGGATGAATGGGTAACTTTTATAACTGATTCTCCCAAGCCTCCACCGGAGAGGATTACTTTCACACTGCCCGTCATCAACTCAGCGTCCAATGTGGCTGTGGTCATCACAGGTGGCAACAAAGCAGAGGCCGTACACTTGGCAATTGATGATGTGGGACCTGACTGCCCATCACTGCCTGCGCGGATGGTCCAGCCAACTAAGGGGAAGTTGGTGTGGTTTATAGACAAGCCGGCTGCCCTGAAACTTGATTGCTGTCAATTCTCTGAATAGAGCCAAGTGTGTCTGCATACTTAGTGGAGAGATTCAACACTTGTTGATCCTTTTTTGTCATCCATTTGTTCCCCCCCTTTTTGGCTTTGGGTTAATCTCTCCTTTTTGGCTTTTCTTCCCTCTCTATTCTAAGGGGGTTGTGGAAGTGTGATTATCCTTTTTGTAAGAAGAGGTTAATAAGTTGGGCCCCAATACAAAAAGCCTTTTCTGGTTGTGATTTCATTTGAGAATTGACTCTGAAGCTGGGTGGTCGGTTCCATGAGAAAGCTGGCTGGTGGGGTGTCAAAATGCAGGCCCTCTGTTCATAGTGAAAATCATTTTCATGAAATCTAATAGTTCTTTTTCCCTGTTCCTCATTTCCTTTTGCCTTTGTTCTTTAAGTCCAGATTCTATGAACAAATAAATGGAGTTGCTGTTGCCATAGTTTTTGTGTTGAACTGTCATTGCTTATGACCAGTTGATAACCGGATTCTGATATCCAACTGTCTTACAGCAACAAGAAAGAAAGAAAAGAAAAGAAAGCCAGAGCCCTTAGACAAAACATTTGGAAGATGCTCAGGGGAATAGATCACTGCATTGCAACGCGGTCTTTAGCAGTAATAAAGATCTATAGATATTTGTGGATTAAGAAGTGGGTGTTGCATGCATCTCACTAGGGTTGATTAGAGCCTCTAAAATACTCGATACAGCTATCGTTGAGCCACCACCCTGTGCTGAGAGTGAATGTGGGTGTTTAGTGGCTGTTCATTTATGAAACAAATTCTCCTCTGAACTTGATGTCCTTCCACTGATATTGAACTGTAGTTTCTTCACCTGCTCTCAATTATTGCCATCACAATAATATAAAGTACTTCAAATATATCCAGTCTCTTTCAAGAATATGACTACCCTGTAGTGTGTAAGGTTGCACATTCAACAAGGATGCTTTCAACATGTACCTAATTGATTATATGCCAACCAAATATAATAGATTATCTTCAGATTTTAAATTAAAGTATCCAATCAGTGATTATCACTAACACAGGAGGAGATGAAACCTGATATTAAAATATCCAATTAGTGACATGGGAAGAAAAGTTGAAGCCAGAGAATCAGTGCGCTGGAATCTGTAAGTTTTCAATTACTCATGCCTGAGTCACAGGTGCTATTGTGACAAATCAAAATTGGCGTTACAAAAGTGGAAGCCACATCCATGAAACCCTATCTGAGAAAAGAAGATAAGGGGAAAAGGAAAACAACTCAGGCTGGCTTTAATTTACAGAGGATGGAAAGATCCCTGCCTCCCAAAGGCACATTAGGCACCTAGAATGCAATCAGCTACATGAGAACAGTGAGACCATCTTAATCAACTTACAGGTGCTAATGTGCGGTATTCCTTCTCTGTTATCGATCTTATACCATCTTGATCAGGGACCACTTCTTCTTCCATATCTTCTTTAGGAGGGTAGCCACGTTGTCGTGCAAGTAACCATTGGTCTATAACTCCACAATCGATGGCATACCTGATTGAATGCTCCAAGTATCCCTTATCAGTGATGAGATGCGGCTGCACTGTTAACATCCTCATGAGACCTGAAAAATGCCATAAAAAATTAAGTCAGAACTACAGGGATTTGATTTCAGGAAGAAAACAAGGCTTGATCAATTCACTAACTGATATCCATTTACCAGCATTTGGATTAATGAACATAAGCCAAAAAGAAATGTTGAGTTCATATCCCCTCTCATGCATGCAAGATTTAATATGTGTGAGATAAGTACGTGAACATATCTATCTATATTATTAAGGCAGTTCACTCTTGCTTTCTTTTATTTTGTTTTTCCATGTATATACATTGAAAAACCCTATCCTCTCACTCTCACTCTCATATCCTAGGTGATAATAATCTTGGCTCCCTTCAAATGAATTTTCTCCAGAATCCTCCACTGACCACATATTTCTTGCCACAGTGATCAATGCTAGACATGACCCAGAAATATGACAGGGATCACATGGCTAAAGGAAAAAAATCAAAGTGATAATGTTCCACTTGATCTATCATCATGTAATGCCCAAACCACATTTGGCTGCCAATATGGTTCCATTGTTTTCATCATCACAAGGAGAATACCTTGTGATTGCCATTAGTTGGCATGCAATAATAGTAATAATGCAACATCTTCAAAGGTGTGTGCAGAATCAATTATAAATAAAAAAGTATTAATGACCACTATATAGCTTTTAGTGGCCATTTCTGAAATTGTTATAGAAGGGAAGAAATGACAGATGAAAAAAAAACAATGCACGGGCATGAAACTTCTACATAAAACACTACAATTTCAAAGTGCTCATTTTACCAACTCCAAGCAGTGTTGATATTGAAGTGAAACTTACAAACGTATTAGCCTGAAAAATCAAATAGAATTTTTTTCCCCACCCTAAAATATGCTTCCCTCAAATCATCCTCCTATATCTTACCAGAACCAACATCAAACAAACCTACATCCCCCCACCCCCACAGCACACACACTAGTGTTTTGGGAAGATTGTTTGATTAGGCTAAGAAGTAACTTTTCACTTAATAAAGATGACATAATAAAGATGTAAAAGTAACTCTGGAAAAGAACATATAGAAATATGATATTGAACTTTCCACACACTGTTATCCAAAAAGAGGGGTGAAAGGAAAATTAAATTAAATTAAATTATTAAATAAATAAATATTGCTTTCCTTAAATTTTAGTGTGCAACTGAGAGATACTTACATTTGGTGCCAAATTGATTGCTAAGCCAAAAGGTTATATTCAGCACTTCCCTAGGTAGAAAATATTTGGTTCAGATAGACTATTAGGCCAGACTTTGCATCCATGGAAGCTACTGCACCACATGAAGAGGCCAATCCCAAGCACCCTAAAATGTGGGACTAAGTTGCAGAATGTCTTTGAGTCATGTACAGGCTATAGCATCCCTCTAGGGACACATAATGGTGCCCATGAAAGAAAAAGGGAAAAAGGATGTACATAATGGTGGGTTTTCTTTAGGTGGTGTAGCTGCTTCCACAGATGCAGAACTCCTGAGTTTCTACAAGATAGTGCCCACTGCAGTAACCTGGTCTATAACAAGCTAGCAAAGATGAAATAATTAGAAAAGCAGTCTACCTGCGACAATACCATCTCCAGATGCAGACATGTCACAAGTGAAAGGTGTAATGGGTGCATCCTCCATCCCATGAACTGCACCATTTTCCTCCTTAGTATAGAAATGAATCTTAGAAGTCCCATTTGTTACAAACAAAACCTTGAGATTCTCATGCCAAAGAGGTCCAACCACTACTGGATCATAATGAACAAACTTAGAATTGTTGTTATCCTTGGTGTCAAAATTCTCAGTGGACTTGATCCCACATAGAAATTCAAGTTCTTGCTTGGTAACCTCAATAATATCTGCAAGATTCCATGCTTGCTGTATGAACTTCTTGGTTTCTTGACCAGATTGCCAGAGTGGCAACGGAAGATTTAGATCATAAAAGATAACCCCTCCTAGTTTCTTAGAAATTTTGATTGCACGGAATGTTGTTGATGCCATGTTCTGATCAAGCAGGGATGATGTGTTGAAGTAGAACATCTTTGCCTGCATCAATGGTTTTAAAGAGGTTCACAATTGCCTCAAGTAAAACAGAAAGTCAAATAGTTTCTAATCAAAATCATAACCACCCCAAGTACAACGGTGGGTCAGATAGTTTATAATAAAAAAATTTAAGTAAATACCTTGCAAATAAACACAGATGAAGGTGAATAAAAGGTAAACCAAATATTGTTCATTTTACTAAGTCACATATCTTTATAGCTAGTATTAATACCTGAGAAACTGATTATGTATGGTACAAATGAACCAACTTCTCAGTCTATCATGTGTGAAAATGCAGGTCTATGTCTGAATGGTGACTTCTTGAAAAAACACCAGTGACCAAATCCATTTTCCATCCATGCCTACCAGAACCAAAGAAATGGGACTTGGATAATGACCATTAAACAGACAGAAACCTTTGTACAGAAGGTGCAGATCACACCAATCAAGGCCTTCAATTTTAGAATCCAAAAAAAAAGCAAAAAAGACATGGACAAGAGTGAGCAGCAGTTTTTTTCATCATGGGATGGACAGAAAAAATGCAAATCCTGAATTGATAAAATCATCTGACTATGCAAACCTTGGTAGATAAATACAAATACAATGGTAAAACTCAACATGCAGCAATCTGTATCATCTAGATGATTCATTATCCAATTTTTAATAATGATGGATTCATGGATAAAGCCATGGGATATCCAACAACTATAGCAGAATTACTTATGAGTTCTTTCATCTTCCATTTAACAAATTAGTTTCAAGTGTGAATCAAATTAAATAACGGGAGTGATATGTTACGAATTAATAAAAATCAGATACAGCTACAAAAGGCCAAGGACAATGAATAAGTTTCAAAACCTTATTTTTGTCACAGAACAGAAACTTCTCACCTCCCTCAGCACATCAATATTGATCTCAGACCTTGACAAAGAATCCTCAGCACATGGTTTGACACAAGTCATTTTCAAGCCCCCCCTCCTTCCAATCTTCATTTGTGATACTGCTGTTGCCTTTTTACCATCAATACAAACAGATCGAGTTTGAACATTGCTCACATTCATATAATATAGCATAGTCTGACCGAAGTCATCATCCCCGAGTTTTCCCATGAAGGCTACCTTACCACCTAAGCTTGCAAGAGCTACTGCAACACTACCTGCAGATCCACCAGGAGCCCGAACAAATTTTTCTGGGTTCCAAAATGTATCCTTCATTCTTTCATGGATTTCATAGTCTATAAGTCTGTTGGCTGGTCTTCCTGATGGCACAAAAGCATGTTGAGCAGCTCCAAAGCAACAAACAAGAGGAGGCCAACCATATGTGGAGCTAATATCTTCATCATCTTTTCCAAGATCTAGGTCTTCCTCCTCTTCATCCTCCACCTTTGCAGTGAATGTGGAACCTTCGTGATCACTAAGGTCAGTCTCACCACCTTGATCTTCTATGTTGTCAACCTTCTTTGTAGTCTTCCTCCGTGTCCTCACCTTCTTCTCAATTCTCTCTTCCACGATGCCAGTAGAACTAGAGGCAGCTGAGAATTATGGAGTGACAAGTTTTGCCCTTGTAAGTAGATCCAAATCAAGAGTGAGCATAAAGGGTTTACCAAATAAAATGGAAAAATTTACCTTTCCTTCGAGTCCTTCGTGGGGTTTTCTTGGAATCGTCACTTGATGCAGATGGAGTATTGACTACCACTTCTGTAACATCACTCTTCACTGACAACTCAGAATTCTCCTCTGGGGTGTCAGGTACTGCCTTTTTTCTACTTCGTGTAGGAGATTGTTTGGATTTCTTCTTTACAACAACTGGTTCTTCAGTTACTGCCAAGGACTCCACAATTTTTTTCTTAGACACAGCTGTAAGTTCCCATCTATTCTGCAGTCGAATATCCTGAATTTGCATCAAGTTCAATGATGTGTAAAGGGGCCAATTTGAGTGCCACCTGCATATGCAAAGAGACAGTGAGTTGGCCAAGTTAGAAAAGACTATTGTGGAGTGTGGTAGAAACTATGGGGTTCTCAGTTCTCTTTCTAGCAGAAAAAATTGGATTCTTCTCAAAGCTTCTATATCTCCATCATCTGGACCACAAAAGAAATGCCTAACCAGGCAACGCCCAGTTGAAGTCTTGGGCCATGTTTGGCTGGTGGGAATAAGAAAATTGGAATGTATAATACTATTGACTCCGCAATGGAAATGGCTTTTGCAATTCCCATTCTTATGGTTGGATATAACAGAAATTAGGGGGTGGGCAACTAAATAATAATTTCACTGACTCTTCATTCCTTTAATTTCTTTGCAATCAAATGAAAATTTTCACTTTCTCACCAACCAAACTACACAAACATGAAAATAAATGGAAGTTTCATTCTCTCCCTTTCCTCCACTTTCTTGGTTACCAAACCAAATCTCAGCTTTCAAGTCAACAAGTGCACAAAACAAAAAATAAAACAAACAGTTTTGTTTTCTATTCCTTTCCATCATTTTCCTAAAAATGAAACAAAAAAAACCCCTCTTTCACAATGACCAATTCAGGAAAAAGAGAAAATTACAACAAAAGAACTTCATTTTCTATTGGCTTCCTCCATTTTCTCAGCAACCAAACAAAAAATTGTTAAACTTTCTTAGTGACCAAAATGCTAAAATGGGGTCGATGTCAAGTTCATGAGGCTTAAAACCTCTTTCTTTTTTGCTTCATGCTGCAAGCATTGCGAATCAGAATACCAGTTGGGTGCAATGGATGAATTATCCACCCACAGGTGAATGGACAAATGGCCTGGAATAAAGCATTCATTAGTACTTTGGATCACGTATTTCAGACCACATAATGCATCCAATCCCACCAAAACAAAGGTACCCTTTAGCCCAATTCACGCTACAGACTGAGATAAAAACTAACGAAAGACAGCTTTGGTCTTCAATTACTGCTTTATACCCCATCATACGGTGGCCCTCAAATCTATAATTAACATATCCTATTATGAGAAAGAGGGGGGAATCGTTTTCACATGCAACTTGAGGTGTGCCAACTGAAAAGATCATCAAACAAGTTTTTGAAATTTAGCGACTTTTCACAAATACCCATTAAGCTCTGATCCCTTAAAAGATACTTCTACATTCACTACATCAATACAGATACACATAGAGAGAGAAGGTAGAGAGAGAACCTGGGTAGAGAGAGAAATTGTGTGAAGGAGAGAGAAGCCATTGAGAGAAAGGAAGAGAGCTATCCACCCAAACAGGTGGAGGGTTTAAGACTCTGTAAGCGGGAGGGGACGAGGGTTTTTCATTTTTCATTTTTATTTTTATGTTTTTTGAGCTTTTTGTAAACAAAATAAATAGCTAAATAGACAGAAAGGCCACTTCTTTACATCAAAATTCACAAAATGCCATTAGCCAAGAAACGGTGTCGTTTCTGTGACCCCAATCCGCCCTCCTCTTTCACCTTCCCACATCCTCGACCGCCAGTCTCTCTCCCTCGCCGGTGCGCCCCTCTCTCTCTCTCTCTCTCCCTCTCTCTCTCTTCCTTTGATTTTGTTATTTTCAGATCTTCCATGAGAAAGTCTAGTTTTTTTTTTTTTTTTTTTACTTAATCCAAAAAATTTTGTTAGTTTCAGTTGTTTGTTTGTCTTCAGTTTATTTCATATATTTCCTTTTTTTCCCTGAATTTTGTTGGGTACCGAGAAAATGTAAATGTTTGCTAGTTTTGAGTTTTGTTTGGTTCTGTAGAATGCATGATGCTTGAATGATAAACTGTCCCAAAGATTATTTGTTGAATGATGCATGCATCTGTTTGATGAAAAGTCAAGCAAATTACTTTTGATAAAAAAAGAAAAAAAAAAGATCATGTCATTTTTATGAATCTAAAAAAGGGTTTTCACCAAAACAGGTTTCTACTACCATGCTTAAAGTAGCATTCTTAAAATACAATTCTGACCAGTAGGGCTTGTGATTAAAGAGTAGGATAAAGGATAAGAAACTCTTGAATTGATGCAGTGTTGCTGATGTAGTGTGACTATAAGTCTAACCACATCCTTGGTCCTTGGAAAAAATGAAGGAAAATGTGAGGGAGGAAAGAAAATAGGAGAGAAAATGTAGAGGAATATGAAAAATAGATTTAAGGTTAACTAATTATTTTTATATGCTTCTTTTAATTATTAAAAATAAATAAGTTTCTAATTAATTTTAATTATATTTGGTTTTCTTTGTATTTTTCATGGTAAACTAAACATGAGAAAGTCATTTTCTTCAGCATTTTTTCCCCTTTTCTTAGTACTTTCCTGGAATCATTTGCCTCTCTTTTGTGAAGTGTGAGCCTATCTAATTCATCTTATCGATCATCTCTTTGTCTATTATGTGATTGTAGTGTTCAGTGCACAAACTGACAAGGTGGCAGAGAACCGAGTTGTGCTTTGAATTGTTGTTAAGATACTCCTAATATGAACATTTTCAAGCAGCTAGCTTCCACCAGATGTGGGTTTAATGGTGGAATGAAGTCTTGTAGAGGTAATAACTATTCACTTGAACTAGCTTTGGATAATACCATGCGATGTTTAGACCCTGAGCTGTGCTGTTTTAAGGCAGTAACATGATAGAAAACTCAGGACCTGCATTCAGATACTAGTTTGTGAGTGAAATCAATGTGGTTTTTTTATAGTCTGTTAAATTAAGTTTCATAATTTTAAGGTTGTTCTACTCATAGAACAATAGATTAGATGACTTGTGTAAAGGTTAACAAAGTTGGTTGGTTCCATATATGAATATGGCCACTGTTGTATAATCTGAACAAAACCAGGTCTTGGTGTTGGACATCCCCAACTGCCAGTGGGTTGCATAAGCTGTAAACTTGTGTTGCACCTTGTATTTTCCTATGAAGAGTTCTTCACAAGACCAGCAGGACCAGGACTGCACCTCTTACTATAGCACACAAGGCATAAGTAGTTAGTAATGATTGCATCAAAGGTTACCCATGCTGCTTCCCTGATTCTTGTTCTGATCTTCTTTGCAGCAACATGTGTCTCTCTCCTCCATTCATCCTCAGGTACATCGGTGGAAGTACATTCCCAAGACCAGGAAGTAGTAATTGCTCTAGGAAGCAATGTGGGCAATAGAGTTGACAATTTCAATGAGGCCTTGCAGCTAATGAAGAAGTCAGGCATGCACATAACTAGACATGGATGTTTGTATGAGACAGAGCCTGTCTATGTGACTGATCAACCTCTCTTTCTCAACTCTGCTGTTAGAGGTATTACAAAACTTGGTCCCCATGAACTACTCAGAGTTCTGAAGAAAATTGAAAAGGATATGGGTCGGACTGATGGAATAAGGTATGGTCCGAGACCAATTGACCTGGATATTTTGTTCTATGGGAAGTTCAGGGTTAACTCTGAGATTCTTACCATCCCCCATGAAAGAATTTGGGAGAGACCATTTGTGATGGCCCCATTGATGGATGTAATGGGATCAGCTATGGAGAGCGATACGGTTGCATCCTGGCATTCTTTTTCAAAACTTAGTGGGGGACTATTTGAGTCATGGGAGAAACTTGGTGGTGAATCCCTCATTGGAAAGAACGGGTTGAAAAGGGTTTTACCCACTGGAAATGTTTTATGGGACTGGTCACTGAAAACCTCTATGATGGGTATCCTTAATCTGACCCCAGATAGTTTTAGTGATGGAGGGAAGTTCCAGTCTGTGGAGGCTGCAGTTTCTCAGGTCCGCTTGATGATCTTAGAAGGGGCAGATATTATTGATATTGGTGCACAGTCCACACGCCCAATGGCATCTAGGCTTTCAGCTCAAGAGGAATTAGATAGGTTAATCCCTGTCTTGGATGCTGTTCTAAAGATGCCTGAGGTAGAGGGGAAGCTGTTATCTGTGGATACTTTTCATTCTGAAGTTGCTTCAGAAGCAATTGGCAAGGGAGCTCATATTGTAAATGATGTATCTGCAGGACAGCTAGATCCTAACATGCTTGATGTTGTTGCCGGCCTTAAGGTTCCATATGTTGCTATGCACATGAGGGGGAACCCATCTACCATGCAGAATAGCGAGAACCTGCAATACGATAATGTTTGCAAGCAGGTTGCCTCTGAGTTATACTTGCGAGTTAGAGATGCTGAATTATCTGGTATTCCAGCCTGGAGGATAATTATTGACCCTGGAATTGGATTCTCAAAGAACACTGAACATAATTTGGACATTCTCATGGGGTTGCCAAACATACGAACGGAGCTTGCAGGGAAGAGTTTGGCTCTCTCTCATGCTCCTATGTTGATTGGACCCTCGAGGAAGAGATTTTTAGGTGATATTTGTGCTCGCCCTGCTGCAGCTGAGAGAGACCCTGCAACCATTGCTGCTGTGACTGCTGGGGTTTTGGGCGGTGCAAACATTGTTAGGGCACATAATGTCAAAGATAATTTAGATGCTGTGAAGCTCTGTGATGCAATGGTGAAGCGGGAGAGATCTCAGGCATGATTTAACATAGGATTTTGCATTTAATTCTCCTTACCTTGGTCAGAGGCTACTACAATGCAAAAACAAACAAGTATGAGCAAAGCAGGGAGAACCGAGGTCAGCCAGTGATCGATGGAAGAGCTTTGCGGTGGCCATTTATCTTTATGTAAACATGCTGTTGTAAACTCTCAAAAAGGTGCACATGTTTTCCTAAACTTTTATTCTTTCCCCTTCCTGTCTTTGCAAAACTGGTTAAAAATTTTTGTTGAGGAATTGAACTCTAATCGATCCTTGATATGTTTATGCTTCTGTTGTTGCAATTCCTGTATAGCTTCTGTTGACAAGTGTGAGATGGCATGCAGACAGGAAGTTCAGAGAGGAGCAGATGAATTTGCTACAGTTGATAAAAACTAGAAGGGACCCATTTCAGTTCCTTATAAGACAAGAATTGCCGAAACCGCAACTGAAACCCTGGCCCCGTTGATTCTTGTTAGCAGCTATATCCGAGCACAGTTGTAATTCTCTACTGATAGTCTCAGATGAAATGCATTATTAGTAATATGGTCTTGTTCAAGATTATTTCTATACTAGTTTTAAAATTATTAGTGACATGTCAGCCACCAATTCTCAGTTTTAAGATTGAAACTGCTATAATCGAAAATCCATGCTGAAGGTACAAATAAACACAGGCACAGTGTCCATCAACCTCTCATGCGTCGGACTTTCTCTCATTTTTTCTTTGTATGAATGACCAGCATAGGTCAATCCATCTTCATTCCCATATCAAAGAATTTCTGAATTAAGAATAATGGAAGCTCTCTTAATTACCAGCATTTTAATTATTCAAAATTTGTGATGACAAATAATAGTATGATTCAGGGCGAGAGGGGAGTTAAATTGCTTTACTTCTTCCGCATAAACAAGAAGCCAGCCACCACAGAGATGCCAACTATGGCTACAGAAACAGCCCAGTATTGTTTTGTCAAGTTCAAGAGCTTCTGAGCAACATCTGTTTGTTGTTTCTTGTCAGAGATTTTAAGTTCTGGAATAGCTGGGGAAGACATATCAAGCTCCCCAATACAAAAGCTCTTCATAAGCTCCCTTGCATCATTGCTATGCCCAGCATCCTCAAAATCATCGGTGGCATCTTTCCCTTCAATTAAAGTTACAAGCACCAAGTTATTTCAAGAATTTACATCTATTAACTTGTTAAGATGATGGTTTGGGCTGATTGCTCTAGAGTTAAGCCTAGTGAGAAAATTGTCCATAGGAAAGCATTAGAAAAATACCAGTTGTAGCAAGGATCACATCATCTCCACCAGGGTGTTCATCCAAATAAGTTGTCACATCATATACCTGGACTCAGCGAAAAAAAAGGAAAAAGAAAACGAAAAGCCACTGTCAAATACCAAAAAAACACACAAAGATGATGATTATGATGATGAAGACAATCTTATGTACTATAACCAAGATTTGAAACATTTCATCTTTCTTTGTTCCAAGGGATTTCAAAGAAGATAACAACATCTATTACTTACCAAAAGAAATATTATCTACAAAGATCCTGACATTCTGAAGCTATAAGTATAATCTTTTCACCTAGTAAAGTCCCAGTCATCAAAATAAAAAACCACAAGAGAAATTGAGCAAGAATTGAAGTCTGGCACCAATCTGGTCTCTCCCGTTGTCACTTCTTTCCTCCCCATTATGCCAACGTGAACATGCTCCTTCTATCTATGGTCACCCATTAAGAAACATTCTGTTTTAGCTCTTTTTACTATTTGATAAAGTAAGTCCCTTCCTCCTGGAAACTAACTCCCATGTTGCATGCAGTCTGATTCCACTTTTCCAAGCATAACACAGCACAGTGGGCAGACTACACAACTCAATTTTATATGAATCTAATGTGCATACCTATAACAGATGATTAATTTGTAAATAACAACTAACCAACTATATGGCATAATGCCTAGTTCACTAATTTGACTCAAAAGGAAAAACTAACCACACTCCACATGATAGATTACATTAGATTTTTTATCAGATGCAACAAAAATTTCATTGATTAAAAATCGAAAAGGGCATGAAGGATGAAATCAGTGTTTCAAAAGGCTATTGAGGCTTACTCCTTGAGCCTCACCTTAAGGCAAGGCTATGTAAATTAGTCTCAAGGCTATAGCCTCAATAGAGGGTAACTGAGGCTTAAGCCTCATCTGATTGAGGCTTATAGCTTTAAGGTTATAGACTTGAGGTTATTGAGGCTCAAGCCTCAAATATTCAAAAGGTTTTAATGGGTTTAGGGCCTTTATTCGCTTTTTGAATACATTTGTTAAGAGGTTTAAGCTTGTAGTGACTTGTGCTTCTTCAAGGTTTTGGTGTAGATTTATAAGTTTTGTCTTACATCCAAGATTAGGGTTTAACCTTTTAAAAAGTAAGGGCTTAGTTGACTACCAATTAATCCTTTAAATGGAAATGAAAGGAAAAGATTGGGAAGAAGAAATAAAAGAATTGTTGGTCATTATTGTGATCGAGCTTAAATATAATCATTATCTTATTATTGATGGATAAAGGAAAAAGATCACTATAATTAATGGATAAAGAAGAAAAATTGATCGACATTGACATTGATGGAGGGGATAATAGAGCAATTAGATATAATTATGATTCATTAGAGGTTCCTAACAGTAATAATGATGATAGTTTTGAAGATTATTTGATAAATGCATGCAAGAGAGTTTAAAAAGACAAACTAAATTAGAAGCTATTGAAAATAACATAAAATTAATTTGATTATTATACATTGTATGGTTTTCTTATTATTTAATTTTCATGTGATTTTATTAGTATCTTTCTAATTTTTAAGATTTTTTTACTTTTCTTATTATTAAAGTTGAGGCTTATGCCTTGTTTAGCCTCGAGGCTTACGCTTCGCCTAAGTTGGGAAAAACACCTCAAGACCGCCTTTAGCCATTTAAAACATTGGATGAAACAGTCCTTCAAGAAAGAAAACCAGGAAACCAGAATACAACCACAAAGTGCCGTTGAAATGCGAGGAGACAAGGACGATCAACAACACTTAAAAACAAATGAAGATCCAACATGAATCAAAGCACAGCACTTAGCTCAGGGAGGTAACTCTGCAACAAACACCTCCAGCAAAGAAGCACCTAACTTAGCAAGCCAATCAGGCTTTTGGTTACCAAGTGAGAGATCCACCACTAAAGATCAAAAATTTTATGCAGCCATCTGTCCCACTTGGAGGGACTTCATGGAGAAATCTAGAACCACATTTCCTCCACCATCCTGGAAAAGTCCACCAATACACTTTGGTCCAGGATCGGCTAAAAAACAACCATCAAAAGTGAAGTTTCATTAACCCAGGATAGGAGTTTTCCACACAGCTTCCATTTCCCCAATCATCCCACTGGAGTGATGGATGAACCTCAAACTTAAAATGATCATATTAACCATGGTATTGGTGTCTGAAAACTCTGAAGTGACTGACACCCAAAGGGAAAAGAGAAAAGTAAACTGAGCCCCATAACGAAACAACTGGCCTTCCTTTATCCTTAAATATTCATACATGTCCCTCTAACCATCCAATCGTGTTTCCATAACAGTAACCATTTGGACTACAAAAAATGGAGGTTACAAAGATTGACTAACCTAATATTTAGGCAAACTATTCCAAAGAAAAGCATCATGATTGGATTTCAATTGCACAATTTCCCAAATATAATTTACCGATTTCACTGTTCACCTCGTAACATGTAGCATTAGAGCACAAAATCTGATAATAATACCAATAGGCAGTTACAAATAAACATTGAAAATCTAAACTAGAACAAGGTTTTCCAAGATGGAATTCAAAGGAACCAGAAGAAACTAGTCTAATTATATAACAAAACTGAGGATTCATCCTTATGTAAATTGAGTACAAGTATCAATTGTGTAGATTTACAGAAGCTATTTTCAAGATTACACAAATATCCATAGCATGTAGGACACTCTCCTTACACAAATATCCATAAAGGAGAACCTTAGAATTCACACCAACCCAAGCAATAGAAAGGCTAGAGGTAATAGGCTAGAACTATTATTTGAGCCAAGGAAACCACCTTTTACTCCCTTCTTTTAATAATAATTAATTAAGGTTAAGTTTTGTTGTACTTTTATTTCCTTTTTTCTCATTTCGAAGTAGATATATGAAATTTTTTTCCCCCATAAAAATATGTCTAATAACTAGTCATGTTTGGTTCTGCTCTTCGCAAACAGTCTTCAAGAATAGGCTTTTGAAAATAAGAAGACAAAACAATTTGGTAAAGCAATTAGAGAACAGTTTTCATAAAACAAATAACAATAAAAATTTGTTTGGTTTTACCAGCTGAATACATTATAAGGATCAATAAAAGAACAAATAAACCAGCAGAGGATTGGAGTGTTGACATATGAATCCGATATTGTGTGATAATAATAACAATAATTAAAAAAAAAAAAACATTGGGTGCATCCTTCAATTAAATTGAAGGAGTTTGTACAAAAACAATTGGATGAAGGAACATGATATCTGGAATAAGTTAATTTCAAGCCGTAAACATTGTAACTAACTTTCCTTTTTTTTTTTTTTTTTTTTTTTTTTTATAAATTAAGGGCATTTTATACACTACACCTTTGATAACATATCTACATCCCAACTATATATTCAAGTGATTTACAACTCATAGGCATCATAAAACAGGTATATGAGAAACTCCTACATGAACAAGCAACATGCCAGCAAATTTGGGTCTAAAAATCATTCATTTATATAAATAGTTCAAAAATCACGAACGGTAAGAAAAAGGAATTTGTTCATGTTAGAGAAAAGAAAACGTATGTTGTAAATGCGAGATCCTTCAAAACAGTTTGGGATTGTCAATTGGGCAAAACTAAGATTCAAAACCACCTAAAAATTTGCAAAAACTTTTAGCACAAGGCTATTAATCCATCAAATGCTACAGCCTCATCTATTAACAGTATCCCAAATCATACAATCTAAAACAATGATAGTGAAACTATTCAACCGCCCATAGATCTAAATCTCTAAATGATTCATAAATTAAAAAAATGAAACCAGGTGCAAGCATATAAAGCAAACTAAGCATAGGAGAAGAATAGAACACATCTATCTGCATTAAATAAATAAAACCCATAATATCAGTGAAAAAAAAAAAACAAACAAGAAATTACACATCCACAAAGAGATAAAACCCAATACATCAAATGTACGAAACCCATTAAAGATCCATAGTTAGAACTGGTGAAAAGGAGAAGAATAGCAGGAAAAAGAAGAAGACCTTGCCATCGATGACGACCCAACAGTCGTCCTTGGAGTTGTGGAGAGAGGCTTCTTGCATGGAGAAGAGCTTTGTGAGAGTGGGCATTGTTTTCTCTTCCCCTTGTCAACACTCGTCTCTTCCTATTGGTTTTGTCCAGCGAAAGCCTCGGCCTCTCTGAAATCAACAGAAGCCGGGCGTTTTCAAAAGGGCGTGGGCGTGCCCTAAGCTCCTAACCTCTGTCTCTATTTATTATTTAACCATGGTTTCCCATTTGGGGTTTAAAGGTTTTTATTTTTTAAAATTTAAATTACTTAAAAATTAAATATAATTTATTGTAACGAGAAATAATTTTTAAATTTTATATGTATAAATTATAATTTAATTAATAAATTCTGATCCCATTTGGATTTGACCCACAACAGGCACACAACAAAACCAACTTGATCAAAAGTTTGGGCTTTAGCCCAATAATAACCTTAGCTGGGTCAAAATTGTAAAAATTACTTTAAAATTTTTAATTAACATTTCATAAATGTTTGAAATCATTTTTCATTACACATCTTATTACCAAAAATATTTTTTAAAAAAAAAAATTTATTTCCAAACATGATTTTTTATACATATCAATAAGCTGGGTGGGTCCTCTTGGCTTGGGTATGGACTGGGCTCAAGCTGCCCTTAGCTGGGCTAGACAAGAAATTTATTTCCTAATCGAAGCTCGATCCTAAGCCCATGAATTTAATAAAATTTGATTATTTAGGCCCTAGTCTAGACACAAATTTCTCAAAAAATAAAAATGAATTAATCTTGAGGAATGGTACTGTATAATCTCCATTTTGTTATCTCATTCTGATCTTGAGTGTTTGATTGAGGCTCGATTTTTATTTGTGCATTATATGCTTTATCAAATGTAATAATTGGGAACATTTATTTATTTGGCCCATAATAAGTTAAAATTTGCCTTTCTACACCTACATAACATATTTTTAAGGACATTCTTACGGACCTCACAAGGGTTTAGAGAAGGCAGACCTTGAACGGGCCCATTGGTTTGGCAGGAGCAGCAGACGGAGCGGCCCGGGCTCTGAGACGAGCCCGATCCAGGAGAATAGGCCAAATCTACGACCCTACATACCAACAGCAGCATGGTCTGTAACAAAACTTTGAGGCCCAAGAGCATGGCATTTATCTCTCTATCTAGACATGAATCGGATGAAGATGGGGAGTCATTTGGGGTGGCTTCAATTTTTAAAAGCTTTTTGCAGAGAAAAAGACGGTTTAAAGCTAGTGTTTTGAGTAGATTGATGATGTAGGGCGAGGTGATTAGGGTTTGAATTTCAATAAATCTTGTTAAGAGAAGGAGCTGGAATCCAAACAATTCTTGACTTTGATGTGGTCCGACTGTGGGTAGCATGTGCAGAAATTTTTGGTGTAATTCGGAGATTGGGAGTTGAATCTTGACCTACTTGGCTAGTTGCTAGATTTCTAAACCTGCACTCCATGGCACATTTTGCAAAAAGAAAAGAAACAAAGTGGTTTTTTATTTTCTATTTTTGAAAGAGGACGAACAAATTTGAGGGGTTTATGAAGTATTCCAAGAAATAACTAAAAATTAGGAAGAATGGATGACAACTTTTTTTGAAGTATCTTAATGATTTCATATTTGAATTCTAAAAATACAAGTCTGAGTATGTTAAATATTAGGCATGTATAGACATGGAGGTTAGAAAAGTAATCAAGTTTGTGATGCTGCCATGTATGACCTCGTAACATGAAAAAGGGCAATGCTGCATTATTGTTTATGGCAAAAAGATTAGGCCTATCTTATGTCAATGAGATCACATGGCATTTTGATTATATGGTTTAATATGAGATTACCTACTGATTGGATGATTTCTTAGTGACAACTGACAAGGGAGGAAACAAAAAGGCAAGACATCAAACAAGTGTTGTATGGGACCTTGACACATGGGGTTGGCTTAGCTGTTTGTTCTTGAGAAGTGGAGCCAACCAAGCTCCAAGAATCTTTTGAATTAACAAGTTGAATAAATGGAGGAAAACTGCTATAACATGGGTACAAGTTTGAATTTGCAATCTACAAGGTTTTAATATATCATTAAATATATAAGTTTACCTTTTCAATATATACCATAGAATAACCTTGTATGAAAGTTTACCCATTCATCCGAGTGCTTCTGGAATGTAGAATAACCCTACATAGAAGCATGTAGGTCCATTTTAAGTTCTTGCTCGGTGCACAAATAAGCCAGCTTATTCTCCATTCAGAGGGCAGGTTTATGCTTAAACCTGGTGGCAACTTAATTCAGTGGGGATCTAAATCACAGAAACTCCAAGAGAACTCAATGACGAGTAGTGGATGAAGAGGCCATAATCCTTATGATGAAGGGTCACATCCCCACCTTGAAAATGAGACACTCCACCTCATGATCAACCCTGAGACCAAAAAAATTGGCTCAACCCCTAGACCATTGAATCCAATTCCTTTACTAAATATATATACATCTCCGATCTTAATTAAGACTGAGAGGGAAATATAAATCGATGTTGGTGCATGGAAATCATGCACAAAAATGTATGAAAAAACAACATGGTTCAAGAAAATGACAAGATCTGAAACAAGCACGTTTGGTTCATGTACTAATTCAAATGTACATGTTTTTCACGATCATATCACGAAATTTGATCAATCATGCTGTTTCATGAGGGAGGACCGGAGGAGTGATTGGGTAAAAAGAGAAGGGAAATAGGAATAACCGATATGAAGAAGAAAAAACAGTTGAAGGAGGGGACAACTAACAGTATCACATCACACTAACTTACAATCTAGCATATGCCCCTGCAGTTATGACCAAATTCAAAATAAGCATCATCATCTTCATTATCCCCCATCATTTTGGCATGGAAAATGCCCAGGATTCCATTGTTCCTCTTAAGCATTGGATACTCTTTGCAACTCTAGCTGCAAATAGGACTGTCTGAATCTATTAATGACAATGAATGATTCAATATTAGATAATGTACATAGCTCCATTTTTAATTTTCTTTTATGTAAAGCTTACAAATATTTTTCTTAATGAATAGTAGTATGTATCATGCATCCTTGTCTGCAGTCACCATGGGTCGGGTCTCGGCGGAAAAAAGGAAGGTTTTGATAGGAAAAATAAGAAAAGGGAACAAAACCCTTTTGGAAGAGCTTCATCATCAGAGATTCAGAAGTCGAAAAGTCAATAGAAGAAAAAGAAAACAAGGTGTCATGGGGTACTTCTGGAGGCACCTCTTTCGATGACCACCCCTCTTTGCCTGCTCGAGTTTCTTTATGTGTTTCATGTTACAGACCTACAGCATGTTGAAACTTAAACTTGAAGGACACAACTTTCAGACTTGCACTCAAAACAAGTAACCAAAGCTTCTGAATTTCTCACCAATGCATGCATGTACCAGTCGTACTTGTCTGATGGAATTAGCAGTTCTCACTTCTCACTGACAGGCATGAGGTGGTGGTGGTGGTGATGTGCCATTTTCCACTGTATTTGCTTCATTAATAAGCCTCTAATTTCCTCCCCACCCCCACCTCTTCTTTTTTTGACTGCCCATATAAAATATTTGTACGCAGTAAGCACATTAAAAGCTTGAGCTATTCTTGTCTTCCCATTTACCTATCAATGCCCATCTCATAAGCTCATAACAAAGAAAAGAAAAATCACATTTGTACTGCCTAGAAAATTTTTGAAATCAGTTTTTCAAGTATATATTTTCTTTTTGTTTTTTTAAATTTTCCCTAGCACATCATTTATAAGCATTTTTTTTTAAATTAATGCCCTTTATACATTTATTGGTATATGTGAAAACTACAAGTTATTGATGATAATTTACCACTGTTTTCTAGAATAAAAACTATTTTTTTTAGAATTTGTTTTGATCAATAATTGATAAAAGAAGAATGTTTAATATCCTCTAAAGAAAAAGTCAAAAAATCAAATATTCATATTCGAATTCATAATAAAATTTCCTTCCTAAAAACGTTCAAGAATTGTTCTTCACATTTTTATTTTTTATTTAAAAACATCAGCAAATGACCCATCCTTTAAATTGGATACAATTCTTCACTGGCATTGTCTAAACAGAAATATTTCATCATCTTCAAGAGTTGTTTATAGTAAGATAAACTACACCTTACATACATGCTATATTTTAAATGACACATTGATTTTTTTCTCTATATATAGCAATTTTTCTTTATAAAATTCTTCATTTTTCTATATAAAATATCATCCATGGAGACATTCTTTTACATAAATACTTTGTATACTAAATATGATAATTATTACCTAAAAGGTACAGTAATGTTTTTAAAGGATAAAAATCTTAATGGATTCTATGATATTATTTATATAAAGTAATGATAGTTATTATTATTATTATGCCATAAACTTTATGATTGTTTTATTATTTCATTCTAATAATTTTGTGTTAATTAATTCATAGGGGCGTATATTTGCAATGGGACAAAGGTAACATAAGATTCAGAGAACATGTACTTTAGGCTATGTTTGATTTTAAAAAAATTTGTGGAAAAATATAAAGGAAAAAAAAGGTGAAATGGAAAAAAAGAAAAGGTTAAAAAAAAATTTTAATTAATAAATTATTTTTATTTATTACTTTAAAATGATTTAAATAATTTTATATAAAGATAAAATAATATAGAAATGTATAAGTTGTTAACTAATTTTTTTATATTTTTTATAATAAAATAAAACAAAATAATTATTTTTCTTAATATTTTTTTTAACCCAAAACCTTAAAATAAGTCTTGTGCCTCCCAAAACACTATATATATATATATATATATATGACAAATCGTCAAATTTAAGTAAAGGATACTATAATATTTTGATTAAGCGTACAGATAAACAATGATGAAAACTCCCAGAAACTTGAACAAGTCCAGCATCTGGGGTGGGGGGTTGGCAGCCAATGCAGTGAAGCTCATTTTAGGGGATAACATTTAATACCACGTCTTAGAGAAAAGATTGTTTCAATTAATATGGGTAGATTTTTGTTTTAGGGGGAGATCTGGGAGAATTTTGTATATTTATTACGAGTCTACGACACAGGGTGGCGTATAGGGTCCATGCTTTGGCCTATGTAGCCTCTCTCTGTCTCTCTCTTTGTGTCGCTCTCTCTGCCTCGCACACACTCTCTCTCTTTACAGTGGTAGTCCGGAGGCCCATACATATGCTTCTGACTAACTACAAGTCTAGGACCTGAGCAAAGCACATCATTCACAGCAGTCTCTGAAGTGGGTTGAGGTTTCTTGGGAGCATCAATGGCTGTTTTGGTGGTGATCTTTGTGTTGGTTGTGGCTTTATCTGTCTGCTTTGCTCTCTTGAAATGGAATGAGATAAGATACAGCAGGAGAGGGCTGCCTCCTGGGACGATGGGGTGGCCACTCTTTGGTGAGACTACTGACTTCATTAAACAGGGACCTGACTTCATGAAGAAGCAGAGAGCAAGGTTTGTTTCTTGGGGCTGGTTTTTTTTTGGTTCCTTGTTGGTGTTTCCTTTCAGTGATTGGATGATGAGCTTTTTCCCCAATGAAGTGGGTTTCATTCTTTGTTTATTCTCCTAAATACAAGCTTTCTCTGTTGCAAAACTTGTCTTCTCCACACTCCCTTTTGGGATATGGTGGTTTTGCGCTCTCTCTCTCTCTCTCTCTCACACACACATACATACACAGACATACACCCATGACCCAGCCACAGTCACGTTCATTAGCTTGTGTAAAATCACTTATAGATGTAGGAGGCCTTCACTTACCTTTTGTGAAAAGCAAGCAAATCCTCTGGTGAAGGCAGTCCTTTTTTCTGATTGAAGAAGATTTTATCTGCATGACACCAGCCCCCCTACAAAAGGTGATTCTATCATTCTATGTCAAAAGACACATCTCCTCACTTGCTTTAGGGCGAGTTTTTAAGGAAAAAAAAATGGCTTTTCTAAGTTTTCTTTGTCCACTCAGGTTTAATGCCAACACTGTTTGAAGCCATCCATTGTCAAAGCACCTGCTTTTTGGCAGAAGCTACATGGACCATTCATCCCTATGGTTGCAGTACAAAAGCGTTGTTTTTTTCACCAAATAATATTCCAAGAAATCTAATGACATGTTTGCTAGTTCCAAAGATTACCCATCTATATTTTTTTTTCTCAAAGTGGTTCCATATGTAAATATATTGCCAACAGGCACATCAGAAATCGTCCTATTAACCCTTAAGAAGTCATTCTCCTCAGAAGTTGCATGAATATGCTCCCAAGCTACATGTGTTACTACTTACTAGGGAACAGTTCCTGATCTTGGGTTTTCTGGAGTATGTACCTGGATTTAGACCCAGATAAAATCATGACTCCTTACACTTACAGTCTCCTCCTGTTCTATTAAATTTTATTTCTTTGATTTCTTTTATTCTTTTGCTCTAAATAATTTTGTGATGACAGGTACGGGAGCTTTTTCAAGACCCACATACTGGGCTGTCCTACCATTATTTCCATGGATCCAGAGCTCAACAGATACGTCCTTTTGAATGAAGGAAAAGGACTTGTTCCTGGATACCCACAGTCCATGTTGGATATATTAGGGGAACACAACATTGCTGCTGTACAGGGATCGACCCACAAATATATCAGAGGGTCAATGCTATCCCTCATTGCCCCCCCCATGATCAAAGATCAGCTTCTCAGAAAGATTGATCAGGGCATGAGATTCCACCTCAGCAACTGGGATGGCAGAACCATTGATATCCAAGAAAAAACCAATGAGGTTGGCCCTATATACATTATTAACAGCCCTTTCGAATACTAATTTTCAAAGTTGAATGATTAAGAACTTCATAAGACAGTACTATTCGTAAATCATACTGGATTTAATCTAACATTTGTTTCATAATTTTGTTCAGATGGCACTGTTCATTCCCTTCAAGTTGATCATGGAAACTGAATCAGCCTCCATCTATGAGACCTTCAAAAGGGAGTTTGATAAGCTGGTGGAAGGAACACTGTCACTGCCCATCAACATTCCTGGCACAAGTTACCATCATGGGTTCCAGGTATATTCTCCAAACTTTTGTCTCGCTCTGCCATCATTTCTATTGGTTTCTGAATTGGAAGCAAACTGAAGGGGTTCTTTCAGGGAAGGAAGAATGTTATTAGAATGTTGAAAGGAGTTATGGAGAAGAGAAGAGCTTCTTCAATGACCCAAGATGACATGTTAGGCTACCTTCTTAGGAATGAAGGATCAAAGTATAATCTCAGTGATGAGGAGATACTTGATCAAGTAATAACAATTTTGTATTCAGGATATGAAACTGTCTCAACTACTTCCATGATGGCCGTCAAATATCTGCTTGATAATCCGAGAGCTCTTCAACAACTTAGAGTGAGTCATTCCTAATAGTCAAGTTTTAGCAGCTACTACCAATTCCACTGTACAGATCTCCATGGTTCTGTCTCAACTTAATTCTTTCAGGAAGAGCATTTAGCGATTCGACAAAGAAAAAATCCAGAGGATCCAATGGACTGGAACGATTACAAGTCCATGAACTTTACTCGAGCCGTAAGGAACTTGAATTTTGCTACCTGCTGGATTTTTTTCTTTCTTTTTTCTAATGAACTCGTGCAGGTGATCTTTGAAACCTCGAGGTTGGCCACAGTCGTGAATGGGGTGCTGAGGAAGTCAACAAAAGAAATGGAGTTGAATGGTAATTGAAACATTGGGTTTTATATGGGGCCTGGTCTGGATTTGGGATATGCCAACACTCAACTTTCTTGTGTGGTTCAGGATTTGTGATTCCTAGAGGGTGGAGGATATATGTTTACACAAGGGAGATCAACTATGATCCTTTCCTCTATCCAGAGCCATATACCTTCAATCCATGGAGATGGCTGGTCAGTCACCATGCCATGAAATTAACCGCCACCCACAGTTAGTAAACTCCCCTACACAGAGCTGTGGTTCTCTAAAAATGCTTGTTTAATGGAATATTGCAGGACAACAGCTTGGAATCTCACAATTACTGCTTCATATTTGGAGGTGGAACCAGGCTCTGTCCCGGAAAAGAATTGGGCATAGTTCAGATTTCTACATTCCTTCACTACTTCCTTACTAGTTATAGGTAGTTTAAACTGACTTGCATATATATTCTGAAGGAGATGAGTTTGGTGATACCGTATTATACCTTGTTAACTGAAAATTAGTGGTGTACTTGGGGTATGGTTAAGTTGTCTTGCCTATCATAATGCCTTGCTCTGCTTCAATCTTATGGTTCCATAGCTAATGGAGTTTGTTTTCCTGTGTGTTGCAGGTGGGAAGAAGTGGGGAGTAACAAGATTGTGAAATTCCCAAGAGTAGAGGCACCAAATGGCCTGCATATAAGGGTGTCCAAGTACTAATATTTTCCATCGTAGTATACAAGCATGGCTAGCTTATGGGAAGATTATGTATGGATCTACCATGAATAAAGTTGACCTTCTGTGGATCAATGATTTTATATGGTCACTTGGTTATTCTCCATGGTGATTATGTATTAAGTTTACTAAATTTTTTGGTGCTTTTATGATTTCATCTAAGTAGTGTTTTAACTTTCAAGTCATTTTTTTTTTTTAAAAAAATTCTCTTTTAAATATAAATGATTTTTCTTATTTTAAGTACTAAGAGGGTGTTTGTTTTTTTTGTTTTTTGTTGAAAACAATTTGTTTTCAGAATTTAGGTTGTTTGTTTTTTTACTGATTGGAAAAAACTAAAATATTTAATTTTTTTAAATAAAAAAAATAATATATTGATTTTTCTTTACTTTTTAATACTTAATAAAAATAAAATACTATAAAAACAAACAATCTAATATTTAATACTATTAAGCATTAAGATTTTATTTAGAACTAAGTAAAAAAACAAATATCACCTAAGTATTTTTATTTTTCAAGATGGTGCTCTTCTGTGAATCAGTTTTTTATCGACTACTTATCACATACAAATATTATAAGTGGATGAAACTTTGAAGTGTATGATGATATCAATTTTTTCATCAAAATATTTTGATTTAAAGTGTATGATGATAAAATTTAAATAATTGAATAAATGTAGAAACCAATGGATAATAAAATTAAAATATAAAGTAATGGGATCATATATATATATATAAGACATAAAGTGACCATACACACGTTAGAAATTTGAATACAACAATCAAAATTTTAAATATAAGCTTTTGGAAATTCTATTTATTTGTTTGTTTGTAAGCTTCTTAGCCTCTACATATTTTATTATCATTTATATCTTCTACCTACAAATTTAAAGACTTATCATTTTTGCCATTAAAATGTTAAAAAAAAAAATACTAAAAGTTTATTCACTTAAGGTGGTGTTTATTTTTTTTACTTAATTCTAAATAAAATCTTAATGCTTAATAGTGTTAAATATTAGGTTGTTTGTTTTTGTAGTATTTTATTTCTATTAAATATTAAAAAGTAAAAAAAACTAATATATTATTTTTTCTATTTAGAAAAAGCTACATATTTTGGTTTTTTCTATTTAGTAAAAAGTTTAAAATAAGTCATGAAAAAATAAAAAAACAAACAACCTAAATTCTAAAACTAAATTGTTTTTAGTAAAAAGCTAAAAAAATAAACACCACATTAGAATGCAACTTTATTTAATAATCCCATTAAAATGAATCAAATTCATTTATACATTGGATACCATCTATTCAATAAATGGATTAAGTTGGATTATATATGAATTAACATGTATGGTCTGATAGCACAAAATTAACTCATGATTATTTATATAAAAAAAAATGTTATTCATAAGTATTTTTTTATTTGAAGATGTTTAAAAATTTATATTTGACTCATATTAATTATGGTACAAAAGATTAATTAATATTATTTATATTAATTGATTTATAATATAATACATAAAAAGGTATTTATAACATGTAGATGGGCAAATGCAATATTAAAGAATGTTTGGTTGAGTGGTATAATTAAAAGCAATCCCATATAAGTAATGAATGGGAAAGTGGTTTTGATATGGTGTTAATACGTGTATATGGCCAAAAGTAGAAAAATTTCCGAAATCTTGGATGAAAAAGACATCCTGATTTATCCTGACCTTTTCGTTCGTGGTCAAAATTACTATCCTAAAAATTCTTTCTAAAAAATAAAATAAAAAATAAAAAGATTTATTCAGGCTTCAAAAGCAATTACAATTTATTTTTCTTTTTGATCTCTCCCTCCATTCCCACGTTGCTTCTGGGGTTTTCAGGATTCAACCTCCATGGTAAGGTACAAGAAATTATTCAAATAACCTTTATTTTTCTTTTTGATTTCCCTATTCCTACATTTCTTCCGGGTTTTCAGAATTTAGCCTGGATGTATATATAGTTTTGTTCATCAATTTGATTCATGAAGGTCACTGGCATCTTAAATTCAATTCCAATTTTATTATTATGCTTCTTTTTTCATTAATCTTCTTTTAAATTTGGGAAAATCTCATATCTAACCTGATTTTTTATTCTTAAAAAGATGGAGATGAAAGATATGCTCACACTTCATTTTTATTTTTTGTTTATAACCATCTTTAATATTTCATGTAATTTTGCATGACAATTAGTGTAATGAAATTTAGAAATATATCTTTTTTCTTGACAATTTATTTAGGAAAAAAATTCCTTTTTTTTTTTTTTCAAATTTCATTTACCATAAAAATTCAATATTATCATTGCATTTCTATTTCATTCAGGTTTTTCTATAAATAAAATTTAAAAAAAAAATCACTTTTTTTTTGGAATTATAATTATTGTGACAACTAATTATACACCTAAAATGTCATACATTTGTAGAGACACAAAATCCAAAAAGTAAAATATATATACATATATTAACTCAAAATATGGTATAAATATTATCTAATAGATTTTGTGTATATCATCATATCATATCCTAATAATTCATTTATTTGGAAGGTTATTCATATGCGAATCACGAATCATGATGATATGTTGTCACACTAGTTATGATTTGTATGGTATCAAATTACCTTAATTAAAAAAGAAAAAGAAAAAAAGAGGCTTATATAGAGAGAGTTTTGGAGAGGGAGAAACATACTGGGAGCTGCAATGGAGGTGGTGGGGATGGTGGGGTTGGTGTTGGGAGTGGGGATATGCGTGGGGTTGGCTTTGTTGATGAAATGGAATGCGATGAGATACAGGAGGAAAGGGTTGCCTCCTGGGTCAATGGGGTTGCCCTTTTTTGGTGAGACTGCAAAGTTTTTGACTCAAGGACCTACTTTCGTGAAGATGCAGAGGGCTAGGTGGGTTTCCTTTCTTCAACTTTTTGTTCCTTTTATAATTAGGCTGTTCTAAGTTTTATATGTTAAACCAATTCAAGATTTGTGAAGTAATCCTTTAGATAATGTTTGGTTTTCTAAAAAATTCGATGAAATTGTAGTTAAAAAAAATATAAAATAAAAGAAAAAGTGAAGATAAAAAAAGTTAAAATTTAATAAATTATTTTTATTTGTTACTTTAAATTCATTTTTTTATCGATATAAAAATTAAATAATTTTAAAATATATAATTTTTTAACTAGTTTTAAATATATTTGATTTTCATTAATATATATTTTTTTTATAGAAGAACTAAATATAAAAAAAATTATTTTTTTAAGTATTTTTTTTAATGCTTTTTAGGAATCAAATATAATCTTAAGAGAAAATAAATTGTAATTTCTGAAAAGCTTATAATTTGACAAATAAGAAGGTGAAAGTTGATATAGGATGTTAATAATTATTCAAGTTATGATGTGCATATGAGTGGTATTTTTAAACCTCGTTTATAAAAGATATACTAAGAATATTAGCCGTATAATATATGGACTCATTTCCATTCACATGGGTTAGGAATAGTGGCCCCCCTTTATTATCCCATGGAAATGTGTGTAATCATGGGTGATATTTTTAAAGCTCATTTGATGGGGATCATGCGTAATGAGGATTTTAAATGTTGTGATATTTCTTATATGGTCTTTTTTTTTTTTAAGGTGTGCGAATTTTGATTAAGAGTGAAAAATATGCTTGATCTTTGATCAACTTATCTATGAAATGCAACTTCTTGATAGTTTTTAATATAATCCTATATATGCCTCACTCTAATTATTCTAGTCATATTCATATGGTAATGTTATCACTCCTTATCTGTCAAATAAACACATCATTATTTTATTTTTTTTAAATTATCTTAGATTTAAGATAATTAATTAATTAATTATTATTTTAAGTTGCATCCTAATCAAAATATTTAATTACGAATTGACAAGTTCTTACCATTAAGGATAGATTTAAAATTCTTACATCTATAGAAGCAGATAGCTAGCAGTATGATTGGAGAGGAGTTGGAGGCCACAAGTAACAGATTAAAAAATTGCTGTGATGACTGACGACAGGTATGGGAATTTCTTCAAGACCCATATATTTGGGTGTCCCACGGTGATATGCATGGATCCAGGGGTGAACAGATACATCCTTCTCAATGAAGGAAAAGGGCTTGTTGCTGGGTACCCACCTTCCATGAGGAATATCATCGGGAATAAAAACATCGCTGCTGTCCATGGCGCCACCCACAAGTATATCAGAGGCTCTCTGCTATCCCTCATCGCCCCTCCTGTCATCAAAGACCACCTTCTCCAGCACGTTGATGGGCTCATGAGATCCTTCCTCCATAACTGGGATGGGAAGACTATTGACATCCAAGACAAGACCAGTGAGGTAATTACATCCATCAATTGGAATTCAAAGATCGATGACTTTTAACTTCTGAATTAATTTTTATTTATTTTTGCTTCAGATGGCACTCTTGGTATCCTATAAGCAAATGCTTGAAATTGAACCAGCTTTGTTATATGAGGCATTCAAACCAGAGTTTGATAAGCTTGTGATAGGAACACTGGCGATGCCCATCAACCTTCCTGGCACAAACTATTACTTTGGCTTCCAGGGAAGGAAGAATGTGCTCAAAATGCTGAGAAAAGTGATAGCAGAGAGAAGAGCTTCTTCAGCGACCCATAATGACATGCTTGGTGACCTCCTAAGCAAGGAAGACCCAAAACACAGTCTACTCAGCGATGAGGAGATACTTGATCAGATCATAACAATTCTGTATTCGGGTTACGAGACCGTCTCAAAAACTACCATGATGTCTATCAAATATCTCCATGATAATCCAAAAGCCCTTCAACAACTTAGAGTGAGTCACTTTTCTCGGAAGCTTTCATTTAAACTTGCTTAGGAATAGGATGCTCATGCTTACGTCTTCATTAATTTCAACTTATAATTAACTCTTTCAGGAAGAGCATTTAGCCATTCGCAAAGGAAAAAACCCAGAGGATCCAATCCGCTGGACCGAGTACAAATCCATGACCTTCACTCGAGCTGTACGAAATTTCTAATTTTGGCATGCACCAGCCCTTTTTTTCTCTTCCCAAATATTGAAAACTGATCATGTTCTATATAAACTTGATAATTGGTGCAGGTGATCCTTGAGACCTCCAGATTGGCTACGATAGTCAATGGAGTATTGAGGGAGACAACCAATGATATTGAAGTGAATGGTACTTAATATGTTTATGGAAACTTATATATACTACTTTTCCAGCCTTGATTTCTTGTGCTTTCGTGCATGCATGCATCCGTTTGCATCTATATTAATTTCATGTATATATGCTCCTCATCAGGATATGTCATTCCAAAAGGATGGAGGATATATGTTTATACAAGGGAGACCAACTATGATCCACTGCAGTATCCAGAGCCTTTCACCTTCAATCCATGGCGATGGCTGGTTAGTATATATTCACTCAATGAATCACCTAGCGTTATAAGGGAACTCCCTGAATAAAACCACAATTGCATAAAAGAATATGTGTGTTGATGAATACTGCAAATTAAATGCATGCAGGATAAGAGCCTGGAGTCTCAGAATTACTGCTTCCTGTTTGGAGCAGGAAACCGAGTTTGTCCCGGAAAGGAATTGGGAATTGTTAAGATCTCTATGTTCCTTCACCACCTTGTTACCAGATACAGGTATAGTTCACATGATTTTATATGTATGTTATATATTCCATGTACATCAACAGAGAAGCTGATTTGATCATGCTGTTGTTGATATATTAATGTAGGTGGGAAGAAGTTGGGGATGCTGAAATTGCCAAGTTCCCAAGAGTTGAAGCACCGAAGGGCCTGCATATAAAGATAACTAAGTACTAGTGTTCAGGATCATATCCAAAGAAACACAAGAAGGATTATAAGACTTGATTAGTGTGAATAAAATCAGTCCTTCGGCTCTTTGTGGGAATTATTATGGTTCTGTGTAGTATATATATATATATATATATATGTTTTTTTTTTTCGGGGGACTTCATGGTTGCTTTACTAGTTCTCTCATGTGTGTGGTTCATAGAAAACTAGGAGTCCTGGCCTGCCAGCAATGTTTAGATGAGCAAACAGAGAAATATGGGCAAAACACTAGCAAAGCATTTTCTAAGGAAAATGCCATGGTACCAATTATATATATATATATATATATGAAATTTTTGCATTTTAGATTATTCAAGCGTTTGGTTAAATCTTAATTATTGAACGAGGGTGCAGAGAAATAAGACTTAGATTTAGATAATAAAAAATTAAAAATAAATGAACGTACGAGACTCTTTTAACCTAGTGATGAATTAAGATTGGGTGGCATATTGTGGTACCACACCAAACAATGTCTTTTGAGTAACATGGAAAGCCTGGATGCTTGAGAGTTGGTAGCTAGGATACAAGGCTGAAAGAGGCAAGGGTGAATAAGAATAGAAAATGGAAAAGGAGTGCATGTGATGGGTAAAATCATAAATGTGATTCGGGTGAAGGTGGGGGAGCGGTGGTGGTGGGAGACCTTGAACATGGGAAGATAGGTGGAACTGACCAACATTTGGGTGTCCAACCATGTTCTCCTAAGAAGGAGAATCTTTGGGTTCCCCCTATTTTATACATGTAAAGCAATTCATACCGCCCAAGTCTAACACAACTAATTCTTCTATTTTACATGGAATTATTTGAACTATTGGATGATGTGAAGTTCTTGACCATAAACATAAATAGTTCCATACCCTTTTTGGTTATATAGAAAATATATTCCTTGTGACTATGTTTTTAATTTGTTTATATAAGAAAATTTTATTTTATGGGCATCACACATATGCTTATACCCTAAGAATATTCCATTTTAGTAACCCTGCCAAAAAAAAATTACTCACCGGAGGCGGAGGCCATGAAGATTGACTATTCATACTTCACAGGGAGGGTGGTGATATTATATGAACTCCAGGGAGGTCGGTCATATTTTTTGAAAAGTTGCAGGTGTGTTTTTGATATTTACACTTTGCCAGACAAGTCTATATAGGAAGGCAAGTCCCCGCTTTCGTACTAGAGCTCAAAGACTTTCTCTGATTAGCGTCTTCTGCTCGCTCAATCACTTCAATGGCGGCAGCGTCCGTGAAACCCGCACTTCTTTTGAAAGATGAGCTCGATATCGTGATACCCACGATCCGGAACCTGGATTTTCTGGAGATGTGGAGGCCCTTTTTTGAGCCATACCATCTGATCATTGTTCAAGATGGTGATCCATCGAAGACCATCAAGGTCCCGGAAGGATTCGACTACGAGCTCTACAACCGCAACGACATCAACAGGATTCTGGGTCCCAAGGCCTCTTGTATCTCCTTCAAGGACTCTGCTTGTCGCTGCTTTGGCTACATGGTCTCCAAGAAGAAGTACATCTTCACCATCGACGACGATTGCTTCGTGAGTCGTTTTTACTTATTTTTTTCCCTCTGGTTTTGGTTTTCTGTTTCTGTGGATACCCCTTTTGTTCTGGTTGCTTGAAAAACCAAAAAAAAAAGTTACTTGATTGAGCCCGTGGTTGCGTTGGGCTGAGTTGAGTTGATCTTCAGTTTTGCGCGGCGAGATCTAAAAAATGTCTCTTTGATTTCTTTTCCTGCCTTTTCTAAGCATCCAAACGGAGTTTGTTTTGGCGAATGTTGATTTTGATGTGTTATGGACGTGGGGTTCCGGGTTTTGTTGGGTTTAATATTGGGTTTTGATGGGATTTGGGTGCTTTCGCTTTTAAATTTTTTTATACGAATTGATTGGTTGTTGGTTGTTTCTCTGCTTGTTAGTGGTATTTTATCAGAAATTCCTACGGTTTGTGTGTCTGTGTATAGTGTTTAGTACTCAATTTTATGCTCCCGTGTGTTTCTTTCCAAGATCATCTTCTAAAATTGAAATTTTCCATCATTCTGAAGCATCTATGTTCTATAGTTCTGATCATGGCATTGTTCTCACCTGCATTGCTTGTCAATCCTCTTTTTGATGGGCTTTCTCTCCTTTTAGAAAACAGATCTTAAGTTTGGTGATCATACCTCTTCCTTTTCAACCTGAATTACACTAGGGATTTGGAGGTCTAGTTGTTTTTCTCTATCTTCGCTAGCAATGTCTCTCATCAGGATCCAACTCTGTAAATTGCATTAAGAACCCTCCTTTTCTACTATGTAAAGTGCATATGTGATGATGGCAGTGTCCTTTTTTTGATGAATAACTTTAGCATCTGATCTGGTTGTATCTCACAATGTAGGAATAAAATTCCATTGTATTTCCTCTTATTTTGTTTCTGGCTCTGTATCAAAAAAGCATAACAGATCTGTTCAGTGACTTGCAGTAATGAGCTGAAATTCCTGCATTCTGTAACCAGTTCCTCCATGTAGGCTAGGGAAATATTCGGTTGTCCCCTTGAATGGGCCATGGCCAACAAGCATTTACCTGTTGACAACGATCTGATCATGAATAAGATGTTTAGATTTTTGTTTTTCAATGAGTAATTGGGTCTTTCAAACAGATGTTTAGATATGTTTCATCTTGATTTATGTCTTGGCATTTAGAGTTCATGAAGTTTCACATTTTGTATTTCTTCCATGTTGATGTGCAGGTTGCCAAAGACCCATCTGGCAAAGATATCAATGCGCTTGAGCAGCACATAAAGAACCTCCTCACTCCATCAACGCCATTTTTCTTTAACACTCTTTATGATCCATACAGAGATGGTGCAGACTTTGTCCGTGGGTATCCTTTCAGTCTCCGTGAGGGTGTTCCCACTGCTGTTTCTCATGGTCTCTGGCTCAACATCCCTGATTATGATGCACCCACCCAGCTTGTCAAACCTCGTGAGCGAAACACCAGGTAAACTATGCTAGAATACAAATGAACCACCATGGAAACATGCTCATCTGACATGGATATTGATTCAATTCTTGTATTATTTGTTTACTTTAAGGTATGTAGATGCTGTTTTGACAGTTCCAAAGGGTACCTTGTTCCCCATGTGTGGTATGAATCTGGCATTCAACCGTGAACTGATTGGACCTGCAATGTACTTTGGACTCATGGGTGATGGTCAGCCAATTGGCCGTTATGATGATATGTGGGCTGGCTGGTGCATGAAGGTACTTTATCGATTCTCCTCCACCTCTTGTTTTTCATCATTTCATGCCATTCCCACCTTATGATGTGTAATTTATCTTTAGGTTTAAAAAAATCTGTTAGAAAAAAGATTCTGACCGGTGAGGTTTGATCATCACCCTAAAGTTTTCTTATGGCAATGGTAGGACATCCCATGGAAACTAAATTAGGTGAATTCTGTTGTATTTATTTCCTTTCTCATTTCAACAAACACTTGGATATCCGTCAACAAGTTGTGTGAATTCCTTGGGTTTTTCTTATGATCTGAAATTTTGTAAAGAATGGGTACACTAGCTAATGGTTCAAATGCAGATGAACAGATTAGTATATCATTAGTCTTTGGACATGCACTCAAATCTTTTCATTAAAGTATGGAAACTGAAAACATTTGTATCGATGAATTTGTAGGTGATATGTGACCACTTGGGATGGGGTGTCAAGACTGGTCTGCCCTACATATGGCACAGCAAAGCAAGCAATCCATTTGTTAACCTCAAAAAGGAGTACAGTGGCATCTACTGGCAAGAAGAGCTGATCCCATTCTTCCAAGCTGCAACACTTCCAAAGGAATGCACCACTGTTCAACAATGCTACCTTGAACTCTCCAAACAGGTCAAGGCTAAGCTTGAGAAGGTTGATCCATACTTCGCTAAGCTAGCAGATGCCATGATCACATGGATCGAAGCTTGGGATGAGCTCAACCCATCTGCTGGAGATTCTGCTAACCTGACCAACGGTTCTGCCAAGTAGAGACGCATCTTTGACCGGCAGTTACTTTCCTTCCCCATAGCTTTTCAAACCCAGTAGCTGCTTAATTGCTGTAACTTTTATTATTACTATTCGATTCTCTGGTGTTTCAAATTTTTTCTTCCACGAGCATTTTTATTTTGGCATTTGGGGATGTAATCTATTTATACTTTTGGCATTTGGGGATGTAATCTATTTATACTATCTTGTTAGAGCAATAAAGGAGATGGGATTTGAAATTTAAGGAGACAATTACTTGATTGGTGTGAGCAATGATTGAGAGAATTGTAGTGGGGGGCAAATTTTCCTGTCTTTATTTGGGTGACGATTTGGGTTTTCGAGTAGAGCAAGTTTCAAATTTTGAAATGAAGCCCACAGGCGTAAAAGGCTAAAGCAAACGAGCAAATCTCTGGTGGTCTCTGCTCTTGTACCCAGGAAGCATGTCAAAAAATCTCATGCCCCACAAGCTTACTTTCCTGTGGTGTCGGTGGGTAGAGTTCTTCCCACGTTGCATTATATTCTCCTGCTCATTTGGAGCCTGCTTTTCTGCCTCCAAAGGCTTTAAATTCCAAAGCTAGGAAATTTTAGGATATAAAATTTTCAAATTAAAAAATGCATACTTTACTAAATAAAAGCTATAGCTCACTGAAAATAAATATCAAATTCACCTAGCTCTAGTTTGGTCTCTGGGACAAGTCAACAAATCAATAACAACGTTGGGCCATGGATTCCCCACATTGTCCTTGCTGTCCGATAAATGTAGGTAAACTTCGTGGGATTGATTCCAGGGACAGCTCAACAACCCTAATGTATAATAGATCTTAAATGACATAAACATTGGTGGATCATGGTTATAACTTTTGGTACGCTTGTTTTTGTCCCAAGATTTCATAGATTTGAGAATTGGGAGTCATTTGATTGGGCGATTCTGATATCCATCGGATGGATCTCAATTCCCATACATTAGTTATACCTCACTGCCTTTTTCAGGCTATATGACCATTAGTAATCATTGAAAATACCAAAGTTTGCATCACTTGTTATGACTGGACAAAGGAATACTATTTTGGTAATTTCAACATTCGTATTACATATAAAAAAGAGATTACAGACAAGGCATCTGGGTTGAAAAAATCAATCAAATTTTATTAACAATTGTCAAGATTATTGAGTTTCATTGCACCAATATACCAGGGATGAAATATTTGGTGTATGGGTTATCCAATCGCAGAGAAAAGAGAAAGTACAGATGTACAAATGTCTAACCAACCTAAATTGCACGGATTGTCAGGGTACAGTCTATCGCTTTAAGGAATCCATATACCAGCTCACAGACAGCGTACAATGAAACCATTTAAAAAGATGACAAAACAGCTTGTTGCTTGTATGCTTGTTAATTTTCAAGATTCCTTTTGGGGATGTAGGTAAACCAGCAACTGACCTCCATCACCAGCTACAGCAAAAACATCTGATCTTGAATCATCCGTAGCAATACATGACACACCCCCTGATACCAAAGTTAAAACATAAAAGACTGAGAATCATTCGAAAGGTCAAACCTCAGCAAATTATGCACTATTATCTAACCTATGTTCCACATGCCACTGCATTGTCAAAGCATTTTTCAACCCAAAAAGACCCAGTAAAAGCTCCGCTTGTTTTTATGGAAAACAAAATCTTGGAAAAAGAGGACACTATGCCATCAGATGAGCATTATATCACAACTATGGTAATATCTGCAAGTTACTTGAATATTTGCAAAATATTACACAAATGAAATATGAACATCCTTCCCATTTTCTGGAAAGCAGTCTCCTAGATAATTTTTTTTTTTTTTTTAATCTGGAGATCAAGAGAAAGCATTCTTTATCCTAAAAATAACCTTGACAGTTCACATAACCTGAAGAATTATGTAGTAGTGCAATATACAAAACTACAAATTAAATTAGTAAAAAATACAAGGGTCAGAAAGGAGGAAGATGCATATTATTTTCCAGTTGAAAATGAAACAGATGAAGGTACATGACTAATTATGCAAAACCAGTACTTCTTAGTTTAAATCATCATCAATTTCATGCCAAGGAAGAGCAAATCAGAGAAAAGTCAAATTGTTACAGTGTGTAACATACCTTTGAAATAGTGTAAACTGCCAAGCTTAGTACCTGTAGACAATTCCCACATGTACACAAGTCCATCATGTGTACCAATGATCCCATGACCAGCTGAAGCACCAATAGCAGCTGCCCTGCACAGTGAGATGATTTAAAAACTTACTACAGCAGTCAATCAGCCTTTTAAAATAAGAAATAAGCTGTGGATTCCCGGCCAGGCTTCAGTTAAAATAAGTTTCAACACTAGTTATTCTCCATCAGAACTTCAAGTGCATGATACGTTTTAGGTTCATGCTTAATGTTCCAGAAGTATATTCCTCACACTAGTTTCCCAGAAAAGAACATTCACTAGTACTTCTTGTCTTATTAACCCATGTCCTTGTACTAAAAGGATCTAAAGTAATAAATAATAATCTATTAAGTGGGGGCCTCTTAAATGTTCCTTGGAAATTAAAACATCACTTTGCAGTTACCACAGCTTTCTGGATCAAATCCACCTTTAAGGTGAAACCATTACAAGACCAAAGTGGCACAATAATGATTTATGTTTCCAAAAATGTGGACTCACATCATTCCTGAAATCTTAAATATCATCCTATGCATGCCATGAAACAATTTTATTACAAATGCTATTAAAACATTCAGATGGGCATGCAAAAACACAATGGAACCACTTCTTTTCTATGGAACATTTAAGTGCCCCTCAATGTTTAGAACTGGGAAGCCTTCATCCCAATGCTTTAAAAAGACATAAAGCAGAAGCATTACATGAGATACAGTATATGTTGTATTTAGATACTGTTTTAAAACACTAGAAAGCACCTTGGATCTAATGCACTTCCCAGGATGACCATATTTTTCACCAGGAGAGCTAGTCTCCACCATCCAACTGGATTTGTTTGGCAATCATTCATTTGATTGTCATGCTGAGTGTCAGAGTCAGAAAGAGTTGAAACAAGAAGCCACACAGCAATGCTTTCCCCCCCTAATGGAAGAAAGGTGTAATTTTCATTGTGCTTTGAGAACCACATTTTTGTTGCAGCCATTATTTTGTTTATGTGCAAATCCACATCAGGATTGCTGGAAAGAGGAACCTCACTTTGGAAACTAAACAAGCTGATTGGAATGAACTCGAAAATTGAAATGCTTGGCATTGCGAACCTTGATATGAGGATGCGTTGGGAAATGTCCCTGAAAGAAGTAAAAACAGATGTGCATCATCAAATAACAAGAATTACAAGACAGGCTGATGCAGCTTAAATGTTGATAAACTTTGTAATAAGAGAATTTAATGAAAGTACAAAGAAACAAAAAAAAAAAAGGAATTTTTAAGAACCATAAGTGGCAATAAAAACTAAACAGTCAATCACATTAAACTCACCTGGGGAAACGTTGTAATAAGATACAAACTGATTCCACATTCCAGAAATTTTAGTGGTAGTAATTACAATGACGCACCACAACAAATTGGATGAAACAAAAATTACTAGCAAAATATAACCAAAGAACAGAAAATAAAATCCTGGAGTGCCAGACATAAAAGGCCATATTTTTACTAAATTTTTTAAAAAAAAAATTATCATGAGAAGGACTTATTGACCCTTAGAATAGTTGAATGCTGCTGGTTCATGGTTATTCTGTGTTTGTGTGTGTTCCATCTTTGTTTCCAAGGCCTATGGTCCAGGACTTCCTCACTTTAGAAGAGGAAAAAAACAATTCACTAGTCACAGTGGCTGACTTTTTATCAAGCTTATTATAAGTTCACATTTGGATCAAGTTAAATCCTTTTTAAATGACTGATCATTACAGGCATTTTCCTTCACACAATTAAGAGTATCTTGATGATTTTTCATGACCTAGTAATACGTTTCAGTTTCCACTAGAAACAAAAATTAAGACATAGAAGCCTGATCTTTATAATTTATAATACAGAGGAATCTGCAGATGATATGAATATGATAATAGAAGTTATAACATTAAGAAATTGATCTAGACAACAGAGTTCCTTAACTTTTCAATTTCAATGAATTGACAGATATCAATTAGAGCCCTATAACTTGGTAGCGGATTGGAAATTCAAAAATTTCAATTGCACATGAAGGAAAAAAAAACAAATATCACTGTTCACCATGTGATTTAAGCTCACTGGGCTACACCTATGCCTATTTTGAAATGCAGGAAACAGAAATAATTGGATCCATTAAGGTAAGACAGGGAAACTAAGAAGTACAAGAAGCTGGTTACCACCAAAAAATGTAGAGAGACAGTTCAGTTAGCAATCAAAATTCCGAACCAAAAAGAAATTATGATAATCTGATATTTGTTTCACTTCAAACCATTTCAAAACTTTATTCAGGCATTTTCCTAAGGGCAATCTCAAGTATTTTTCCAAGACTTGATATTAAGTATCAAGTGCAAATAAGTCAAAACTAGTGCAGAAAATGAGATAGAAGCTTTTTATCCAGATAACACTAATGATGTATCTTAATAAACCTGAATTATGCTAGCCAATTAATTACCATATCAGTAGCCTTTCAATGGATGGAAGAAACTAATATGCAAGCAGAGAAGGCAGCATACCATAAACTAAATTCCCCAAAACCATGATGACCAACGACCAAAGGAGCACACTTTGGAATTCTCTTCAACTCAACTATGCAAGGAGATACACAATCATTAGTTGGTATAATGAAGTCCTCTGTCTGTACACTGCATATGGTGAATAAAAAACACAAGAAACTTTATTAACAATGAGGATAGTTTGTCCCAATAGAAGATACCAACTAAAATAAGAACCATCAGGGTTAACAAACATGAACCAATATGCCACAGCTATTTATCAAGGATGGTCAACATTCAAACAAGCTTGTTTTACAGAAAAAAAGAAAAGGAGAAAGAACTTAGAAAACATTAAGCTTTAAATAAATCATATATACTTTAAATTAATTTCATGCAACTGCAAAGGTCAATGAATCATGGATGCACTGTTGAATAACTCATCTATCTCTAATTAATGAGAAGAACACAAGGACTTCGTGAATTACCAATATTCACCATTGCCATCACTAGACATTCATTTACACTTTCCTTAGAAACACTAAAGAGATTTTTTTTTTTTTTTTTTTTTTGATCAATTTAGAAACAATAAAGAGATGAAGAGCTTAAATCTCATCCACAATGAGATGGCATCTCACTGGGTCAAGATAAAAGAGGGACAGAGGCAGGAGTGATATGGAATTAAATCTTACCAAGACTGGCTGGATCTCATTGTCCTTGTTGATATCCAACTCAAGAAAACAGTATTACCAGCTCAATATTTCTGTGAAAACAAACTTTAAGGCCTTGCATGAAATTTTCTATAACTTATACCAATCATAACTAATGAAATATTAGATGTAAACAAGTTCTCAAAAAAAAGAGAAAAAAAAAGAAAAAGAAAAAAAAACAGATGTAGGTAAAGTTACCATAGTAATTTCTTACTAACCATTGAACCAATTTCACAGGTAGATATACATTCCATATTACATTGTTATGATCATCAGCAGCATTCAATGCTTTAAGATAGTCCTTTTAAAGAAAGATAAAATGGAACTCAAGACCTGCAGGATTGCAGCAAATCTCCAGTTCCATGGAAAATTAAGCCAAAATGTACAAATTTATATGGTTGGAATACTTGACTGGAGGGTTTTGACAACACCCTCAATTAATGGATTTCATATAATATGCTTTATTTATTACAAATTTAGTGATAAAAATTTCTGCAATCTGATTGTGAATCATTAAAGTACAAGTACAAGCTAAGTGGAGCCACATTTTGACAATGCAAACAGTTCAATGAAAAACAAAGAAACCTACATAATAGAGGAAAACATTCATAATGTAGACAACAGAAACAAGGGTGTGGAAGTGGCAGCAACAATTAACAGTAACTAAAACTAGACAGATAATCTTAAGAAAAATAACCTCCATGTTGAATTCATGACCCAAACATGAAGTCTCCCACTCTCTTCAACAGCAACAAGATGGTTCGGTTCACAGACTAATATACATTGAACACTGTCAACTGTTTTCAATTTTTCCACAACTGAAAGAAAACCAAGTTTTATTTGCACAATCTTTATTGCATTCTCCTCAAAGCATTCCAACTTACATGCAGAGCAGAGACAGGGGATCTTCTGTTCCCTGAGAATATGGGAAATCAGTATGTTTGTCTTTACCCCTGATTGCATTTAAATATTGGAATAACCTAAAATTAAAAGAAGAAAATGAGTCTACCGGCAATAAGGTGTTTTTATACTGTTTAGTAAAACAAGGGACTGCCCATCTGGAGTGAATTGCAAACCAAATCTGTCCAATGCAACCTGATAAAGGAAAACCCAAAGATATGTAACATACAAGAAGCAGGCCACATACTGCTTGAATACTGCTTGAACAAACAATGGACAATTTTGAATGCCCGGAAAGCATGGATATAATAACTTACCTCTCCACCACTTCTGTCCTTTAGAGTTGGCAATATAATTGGCGTGTAACCAACAAAAGTAGGGCTTTGCAACCTTGGTTCTTTAATTGTAACTTTGTAAATAAACAAGATTGTGTCCTTATCCACCAAAAGACCACATAAGACACAAATATGGATTTCATCCTCTCTTGTGTTCAATAACACTGACAAAACAGGCATGGGGTGGACATAGCATCCCACAAGCTCAGTGCTGCCCACTAGATCGTGCTTAACCTCCATCTTAATGTGGGCCTTCCCAGCTTGAACTTCCTCGGCATTAGACATGTTATTCTCACTGAAACTTGTTCCTCCTTTCTGAACAGATCTGTTTAACTTTACAAGGTTCTGTTGCTCAACAAGCTTCTTGTCAATGTAGGCTTGACAACTTTCTACTCGTGAAACAGATGGATAAAAAAAAATGGAAGGGTCATCATATTTGGATGTGCAAATAAATTCTTGATTTTGAGATGAAACAGGAGCCAAATTACAGAACACACCTTCAGGGTTAAGAGCAATTTCTTCTGTATTTAAATTGTAGTGCTGCCCTTCAAGCTTCACTTCAGGACTAAATAGAACTTTTTTACCTGGGCTGCTAGCAGAAGAACTAACTTGATGAATTTCTGCAGCAAGTAAAGGTCCTACTGTAGGATAAGCATCAAGGATGCAATCATCTCCAAAGTTTCTATATATGATACTTTCTGAGAGGAGACCATTGTATTTTCTTGTTAAAGGAGCTACATCTGAGAATTGATTACCAGCTTCAGCACCATCCATTTTACTACTGATGCTTTGCTCTGATATTTGAACAGAACTCACCATGCACTTTGTGTTAGCACCACTTGTATCTACAACTTGTAGAAACACAACTAACATTCAGATTAGTTGAAAATCAATAAGAAATAAAACTCTAACTTGATTTGAAATTTTGAATGAATAAAAGTGCTATAAATGAAGTTGAATAAGCTTGGGTTGCGCATCTCACAATCAGCAGCTCTCTAAAATTTTGGCCAATATGATAGATGAAAGTTTATACAAAGTGTGCTGTTTCTGAAGACAGGAACCAATTTACGCAAATGGCTAAGATTTTTCTCCCCTTTAGAAGGACTAGTGGAAGAATTTGGTGCTTCCTTAGTTGATTAAAATTAGGTGCTTCAGGTTGGAAATATTCTCACCATTTAAACATCAAACATTTCTTATGAAAAGAAGGTTAGGAAGTATGAAAATACCTTCAGCACAATCAAGCAAAGTCTTTTCTCTTTCCACAGAAAGAATTCCATGGTGGATGGAGTTCTCGTCCAACTTTGAAGCCACATTTGCTTTACTGCATGAGAAACCATCTTTTCTCTCACTGGTTTCAACATGACAAACAGATGACTCCTTCCACGCATCAACGTTGATAAACTGTCCCAAAGTGTCACAAGCACACGTGTCTTTATCAAAAGAAGCCTGATCAGCTCCAGCAATATCAGAAAAGAGCGGTGGTCCATTAGTTGAATCATGTCCACATTGATCATCCTCGAAACTGTCAGGAATAACAGATTTGACATGTTCAAAACTTGGGATAACTGGATCAAAATCTCTCCTAAACGTTTGCACCTTTTCCTCTATTTCCACAGGGGAATTCTCAGCAAGCACTAGAGCTGCAAATTTATAAGAAGAATATTACTGTGCAACTGGAAGAAAAAGGAAAGACCAAGATACTCAATGAATTTTGGTGTTAAGGATGCAATAGAGACTATGACACATGAGCAACAGGATAATCAGAAAAATTGCACAGGTTTACAGTGAAACCATACCAGGAGATGCAACATTCACAATGGGGCAAGCTCCATTGTTTTCGTCTAGAGATTCTGCTCTATAGAAAGAAAGTCCCAAATGGTTGTTTGTTGCCTTTTTCTTCCTTGAGGTCTCCTTGAGCAGGGGAAGTGCTTGTGGAAGCAGAACTGTCATCATTGACTTGGCTACTTCCTGACCAACTGAATCAAAATCACTTCTTTCCGAACTTCCATTTGAAGTATAAGTGCCCACTTCTCCTTCCAGGTGAGATTCAGTTACTGAACCTTCAAAAATGGTCATGTCAGCTGCAGTTAGCTCATCTTTCACATTGTCAGGACCTTCCTTATGAGCAGTAGAGGCATAAGCAGAAGTATTATCTGCATAGGACTACTGTCAATAACCAAAATAGAGGAAAAAAAGGTAGATTCAGACAAGAATTTGACACCGATCATGTGGGAATCACATTACACTGAAACATCTGATAAGCAATACCTTGCATATGATCTAAGGTGTCAGGAGCACAGTGATCCACATTATTGAAACCTTGAGAACTCTTTGGAAATACGGTTTCCACGTTGTTGTCTTCTACTGGTGTTGAGTAACCGAGCCCTTGCACCTTGATATGTTTTGACCTATCAAGCTGTGAGAAATTAAGAATGTTTCTACTGCTAAACCAATTAACTGTATATAGGACTATCATATATAATTTCACCTAAAAAAGTTCAATAAACATCAAACAAGCTTTGGAAAAGCATAACTCTGAGTGGTATCATGTGGGAGAGTAGAAACATATGAAAATTGTGAGAAATTGATGCATTCAAAAGTTTATTGGCTTTGAAGATAGATAAACTTACAGGTTTTTCCTCAGTGGAAGGGATATTAACTGCTCTAGTGGATATATAATTTTCAGAACTAACAAGCTTTCCCTCCTCTTGGAGGATGAGGGCTTCCTCTCTAAGATGATCACAAAGGCCAACAGTTTCCAAAGGCAAACCATCTTTGGCTGAAAAGGATTCAGATTTTTGCTCAACTGGATGCTTACAACTGTCATATTCATCATTAGAGCAGAAGAAGTCAAGGAATACTCACCATTACGATTCCTTTGTCTGGAACTTGAAGCGACAGAATTATCTGTAAGCTCGGAAGGTCGAAGTCTTTTGCGGGCAGACCCACTAATCGACTTCATATTTATATTTTTCTGTTTTCTACTTCTCTTCCCTGTAGTCTGTGGTTTCTCCAAATATGGTAGCAGATCAGGATATGTACATGAATCTGGAAGTCGTGTATCATTCTCTGCTCCAGATGCTCTATTACAGAAGCTGGCTGATAGCAAAGTCTGTTCTGCTGTTCCATTGACGTTTGCCACCAGTTCCCGAAGTAACCGCTGGACAAATGGATTTCTGAACCCAAAAAACTGCGTAACCACATTAAAAGAAGGAACTATATTCAGCACACAATATGCCAAATTCTAGATTGGATACTGTTCATATATCTTCATTGGATGGCAAAGAATTAACTCAGAGGAAACTACAGGAAATAAATCTTGTGTGTTAATAGACAACAAAATTAAACATCATCTAGCATAAAGATTAACTAAAAGAAGCACAATGTTCAACTTCTGCACATGGACAAAAAGTTATCATGATAATTGTTAAATAACAAATCAAATCAACAACAGAAGGATAATTTAAAAGAGCTCAGTCGCCATACAAGGTCTAAACATGGCAACAACAATAGTTGATGAATCCCTTAAAAAAAAAAACAACTTTTGAGTGTGTTCATTCATGAGAATGAAAGGTGTATTAAGATGGATGAATGGCAAAATTAAAAAGAGTAAATTAGAACATCTCCATTCATGAAAACTTAGGGGGCGCTTATAAAAATGAAAATAAAATGAATTTTTAGAAGTAAAAACTTGATTGATCTCATCTAAAAACATAAGTGTTGTATCCAATTAAATTGTTTGATAAGGGAAAATATTGCAGTTTGAACATGATTTATTTTACAAATTTGTCCTTACATGGGCAACATTCTTTTAGTAATAGTATATCAATAAATACCTAGTGGTGCCATATGGGTATAGCCCCTAAAAACTAATAGGACATAATCAGAAGATCATTGAAACATCATAAATAAATGAAACATGTAAAAATCCAAACCCCAAATAATAATAATAATAATAATAATAATAATAATAATAATAATAATAATAATTTATTTACAATTTGCTCAGGCAAGTTGAGCAAGAATACTTGACAAATTTGTGGTTTAACATCAAGTAACTCTATGAATATTTGACTTCCATTATTGTTGTCACAAAATTAAGTAAGATCATATGAAATTGCTCAAGAAAGGCACTCAAACCATAAATCACTAATCAACCTCATATACAAACAAAATCATCCCTATATATAAGCAAGTGTGTTGATATAGAAGAGTAATATGTACACGCATGATAGATAGGTAAATATATCGTTGTGCACCAAAAGCAAAAGAACTATATTAGTGCAATTAAGGGCTCATTACCCAAGTAGGGAAAATTGATTATTAATGAACAATAGTTAGAATCAGAACCATCTTTAGGAGTCTTGCAACAGCTCCCTCCCTCTTATGTAGATATTGTCTACTTTAGGCTCAATGGACAAAATGTGTATACATATTTAAGAGGAGCCCATTATATATATAGCATCAAGAACTTTTTCCCTAACCAATGTGAGATATCACAATTACTCTCTTATGCAGATACAACATCCTCATTGCATCCCATGGGATTAAGGGGCCACTAAAATAAACCCACTCAGAGTCCCACACCTAGATCAGGAATTCGCTCTAATACCATCCTATGACACCTTGAACCCAGAGCCTAAATTCACCATGGTCTTTTATCTCAAACTCTAGCAAATACACAATCAACCATCAAATTACTTTGACAATCATCATCTAGATAAAAACTTTGCGTCACAATCAAACTATCATATCTAACCTAAGTTTCCCTCCAAGTTTAACTAGATAGTTCTACATATTGACAACATGAGAAAAGTAACAACCTAATGGAACAATTATCAGGACCAATAATGCAACGGGAATGTTAACTACTTATTTACCTCCACACCATCTATCTTGCATGAAAGTCTCTTCCCATGCAATGTCTTTAAACGAGGGCAGCCTTTCTTTTGAAAGATCTCCCATGCAATATCTGGAGTTTGCCCAGAACACGAGATTCCATCAGCAGATATGATCTGCATAAAAGAGGAGATATTCATAAACTTTCTGCTCAGGTAATATTGCAACTTGAAGCTATTTAGAAGCACATATAGAAAGCATTTGTTCATGGGAACAAACCACAAATAAAGGCCCTTTGGGACCTTCATGGATTTCCATCTTATATCTGATCCCATTATGAGTCCGAAGAGCTTGGTACCCGACTGGATAAGGATAGCGGTCTTTACCCTATAAAACAACACAAATTTTACCAGTTGCTACTTTCACATTATAAAAGTCATAGGAAAAAGCATTTTGTGATTAAATATTAGCACTCTGCTTTCTATAGAAAATTGACCAAAAGTTTAAACACATCCTAGTTTTCATCTGAAAGAAAAGTTCAACTAACTACAAACAAGCTTATTAAACTTAATATATATATCAATATAAATCAATCTTCAAAAACCTAGAATTTGTTAGGAGAATTACAAATCAATTTTGACGATGTGAATCATCAATGGAGAACATTGGCATCGATCACATAGCAGAACCCAAGCATTTTTCCAATTACGTATCTCTTCAATTATTAAAGCATGCTAAATAGTTAAATTTCCCAACAATTGGAAAGAAAAAAACTTTCAAACAAAAAAACCTAAATTTCAAAACTTTCTGAATAATCATAACCGTGGACAAGAGTCAACCACTATTTTAGCGAATAGCAGCCTCTTCATGGTCAATTCCAAATCATATATCTCCCACAAAACCCTGGTCTAAATATCAAATTACATAAAAGAATTACCAATTTCGATTAGCATACATAACCTGCTACCACTTAGGCCTGCTATAAAAACACTCATTGAAGCCAAATCTCCATGCTGAACCATTTTTGTCATTATGTACTCGAGTTTCTTTCAACAGTAACACACAGTCAATCATTTTATATCGCACCCATAGTCATTCTCATCAGCACTTAAGTCCTATTTATCCATCACCAAGAGTTAATTGCCAATATTTTGAGACTTAATTACCATTTTGCTTTGACATTGTTCATAAAATCTCTGTTAAATGATTTCTTTTGTTCCTTAGCCTAACACCCTCGTATTGCCCCAAATTAACAAACCAGACTCCGAGCTACTATGCACTTATCACATCATTTTTGAATCCAAATTACACAAAACTACATTGCTCACTGGCTATGATCGATTGTATCCCTCATCAGAACACCGGTTTCACGTAGTCCTGTGTTAATTTCATAAAACCAGAGCCGATAAGGACTGATACACTGTATGGAGTTGAGACGATTTATCTAAAACAAAATTATATGTTTGAGAAAAGACAAGACGGAAAAGAGAAAGAATTGAAGGGGAACAAATGAAAGCGAACCCTAGAGCTGCTCCAGTACTTCTTGTCCCAGGGACCTTTGTGCAGAGCTCCGATTGAGGTGATTTCTAGATCGTCTGATTTCTCTTCTTTAGGTTTCGCCATTGAATGGAGAAGAACAGGAGACCTCAAGTTCGAAAGCAGCACAGACGATTCAAAAGCCAGGAGAGAGAGTGCGGGTGCGGGTGTGGGTGCGTTCTGATGGCGGGAATGAAACTCATAAAAATCTTTTGGGCTCTGTGTTTCCCTCCACAACGTGTATATATACACGCATATTGATATACGTATATACAAGTAAACCAAAAATTTGCAGCCACCACCAGTGGTGACTTTGAAATTTGATTGGATGATTGGTTCACTAGTCCGGCATTTGACTTTGAAGTTCCATCCGTCAAGTTTGAAAAGCAAATTAATTAATTTATTTTCAAAGAATCGGTCGAAGACCCATCATATGCTCAAGTTTGAGTCTCATGATTTTATGTTTAAGTTTTATTGTTTACTACTTTAATACCATCTTTATTTATATTTTGGTTTCATTGAATTTTACCCTCATTTAGTGATTCATATTTCATTGTACATTTTGACCGGTTTAAATTTAAACTTCTAAAATAAATAAAAAGAGAGATAAGTTGAAAAAATAAAATAAAATGGAATAATGAAAGCTTATAATTTTACAATAATATATATATATGTCATTTTATGATTATAATTGTAATTTTGTTTATTTGTTTCTTCCTTAATCACCTACTATATAGTGTTCTATATTGCTCGATGAATGAATGGAGAAGGGTCATATATGGAGGGTTTTCCTGACACATTATCAAGATCTTTCTTTGAGGGCGCATGCCCCATAAAGAAGTAAAATTTGGGCTGATTAGTGGGTTGCATGTGCGTCATTGCAACCCTGAATAAAACAATATCGGGTGTAGAGTGAAGCTGTGATAGGAATTGTATCAAAATCTAATCTCTGGCCAAAAATGTATTCATAAGGACGTCAAATCCCAAAGAGAATGGATTATGGTGTCCCACATTACTTAGGAAGTAAACAAAACTTTCACAACACACTATTGAGGCATTTTCTTAAGGGTGTAAGGTGGTGTTTGTATTTTTGGTTTTTTGCTAAAAACAATTTGTTTTCAAATTTTAGTTTATTTGTTTTTCTACTTTTTCATAACTTATTATAAACTTTTTACTAAATAGAAAAAACCAAAATATGTAATTTTTTCTAAATAAATAAAATAAAATAATATATTGGTTTTTTTTTTCACTTTTTAATACTTAATAGAAATAAAATACTACAAAAATAAACAACCTAATATTTAACACTATTAAGCATTAAGATTCTATTTAGAATTAAGTAAAAAAACAAACACCACCTAAGTCAAATAAAGAAGTAAAATCAAGATCGGTTAATGCATGGGTTGTGAGTATGCCACTACAACCCTAAACCCAATTGGATGGAGAATGAGATTATAGCATGTTATCACGATAATAATGTAATAAAAACTTATAAAAACAATGATAATACTCTTTCAAAAAATAAAATGGTAAAAATCTATGAAAAGAATAATAATAATATTCACATTTCAATGGGGATCATTAACAATTGATCTAGTTTTGAGTATTTAGTCAATTTTGGTTTATTTTAATCTTTTGCTAATGTTAACCAACTTTGAATTTTATATTATTTGAGCTTGAATGATTATTTTAACTTTAAAAGGGTGCTTTGGATTCTTTTAATTAAAAACATCTTTTCTTTTTTACCCATTTAGGGTTTGGTTAGCAAAATTTTATGTATAGAACTTTAAAGTCTTAGAATGACTTTTTGTAGTATTAGATGTCCTAAAGTTTATTTATGAAAATTCTACCAACCTCCCTATAAGGTAAGATTAGGTCGGATCATCCTTTTTATATTTATAACCAATTGCACGGGTCTTATTTTAGATGTACAAAACATACGTGATTACACTTTTTGCGTGATTCTTAATTTAATTTATTTGAACATTTTAATATTTACTCATAATTATCTTACTAATTCATTATTATATCACAATCTAAATCTACACCCAAAAAGGAATGAATTAGGAGTTAGTCTATTTTTTCAAATTATACAATTATGAATATAAAAGACAATTTATGTAATAATATGACACATAACAATAAATGAAACAATTTCTCACATTAAATAGTTAAGAAATAAATAAAAAAAATGCATTCTTAAGATTTTTGTAGTGGTTTGGTATAACTCCCTTCTCCTCAAGTTCTAATCAAGTAAAGATTCTACTAATAAGGTTTCTAACATAAGATTTCATGTTTTATACATGAATTATGATTCCAATGAGCCTTTTATACTAAAACTTTTAAAGTTAAATCTTGTTTGGATTATATGGTTCTAAAACACTCTTTGAAGAGATGCTTTACTCTCAAGCTTTTGATGTGTCCCACACTTTGCAATATGTCATAAGATTACAACTAAATGGAGAGCTCCTAGTTTACAAACTAGCTCAATTGAATATAAGATAAAATTAAGATTGAGGTGCACTAAAATGAAATGCAAATTTAGGAATAAAGTGCACTAAAAACTTTTCTTTAAGATTCAAATAAGATTCAATAATGATTTGAAGTTTTCTCCTATGATACATGATGTTTGGAACCTTTAAATAGGAGTTAGAAATCCAAAAAATTATCTACTAACCATTAAGTTTTTAATGCATCGACAAGTGATTGTTAGATCCCAAAAACTCGTTTAATCGAGCAATTGGTTGACTAGTCCTTTAACAAGTCGATGTTTCCATCTCAACTAGTTGACACTTTGGTCAACCACTGGCTAAATATATAACCAAAAAAATGATGCAGAAGTAACCTTTAAGGCGTTAGTTTCAATATGAACTTTTTAGTAATGAAATACATGTCAAAACATGAGTATTATCTTTGAAATAATCAATTTTATTTTTCATAAAAATTATTAGAAAAATATATGAAGGCGTTCTCTAGTTTTTGCAACTTCTGCATTTTTATCACAAAATCCCTAGAGAAACTTAGATATTTGCAAAAGAAGGATTCTGTAAACTCCTTAACATTTTAAAAACATTTTTAACTATGAATAACACTAATCACAAGTTTCATTTAGAAGGATTCTTCATCCAATTTGCAAAAGAATAAAATTGATTTAGATATTTGGAATATTTTAGATACTTAAATAAAAGTATAATACAATATGAACTTAATGAACTAACAATCTTACAAAGATATCGAAAAATTAACTTAGGATATCTCTTTGAGGTTTTTTCATTCTTCTTATTTTATTTTATTTTGATATATTTTCTTGATTGTCTTTTTGAAAATCTTCTTATCTAATCATACTTAGCATAAAGTTATTATATCTAAGCCTTACTTTTTAGTTTTTAATCATCAAAATTGAGATTAATCAAACCTTGGTATAATATATCATATTTGATCATTGGAGTTAATGTTAGCGTTTCGTTGATCAGCTTGTTGGTTATTGTATTTTTACTTCAAAAACCATGGTTTAACATTAACCTAGGTCTAGTGTGAGTTCATGAAGTTGAGATGGCTACATGTAGTAATCCTAAATGTATTGTAATTGTTCACTTTATTTTGATATATTTTTCTACTTGTGCAATTTTTACTTTTTTTTTTTGCTTTGATTGAATAAGTGTGCAATTGTTTGTTAGTTTAAAATATTTTAATTTAAGTTGCATAGCGTGTGTATAGAGTTTTGGGTTAAATATACTTAATCATCATTAATTTGAAATTTCATCAAATACTTCTCTTACTTAGAGTCAAAATAGCTAGGGCGATTTCAATGGTGCTCTATCTAACTATAATAAAGTTAAGATTTTTATTGTTCATATTATCTAACTCAAACCTTACACCCATCATAAACTTGAACCTAAATCCAAACCTTTGTCTTTATGAAATCAAAGTTCATATGTATGCCTTGATCCGTCTACTAATAAATTATATACCTCTCAACATGTCATCTTTATAGAGGATCAATTCTCCCATTTTTAGAATCTTGCTTTCTTATCCATATGTGTATTTTCCAATGACACCATTCAATCTTGGTCCCATCGTGCACATGACTTGCCTCATACTCACATTGCTATTGTAATCATGACTCTTTTTGTTTTCCTACTTATGCTCAACAATGACGGCCATTATGTCATCTTCTACGTCTTATTCAAATAGGGACCTACTCATGCATCTCTTTCTTGTTTTTGATACTTCATCCTATAAGCCAAAAACCATGGTGCTCAAAGACCCATTGGCAAGCAACTCTTCTCTTCCTAGTCTCATATCTTTAAGCATTGCCCCTCTTGCTCCAAACTTACTTTGTATTCATCCCATGATCACTCGCTCTTGCAACAATATATTTGAAACCAAACAACTCAACATTACCATCACCACTCACACCATGGTCGAGTTTCTTGAACCAACATAAGTGTCTTAGTCCTCAAAGTACCTCAATGGTGGAATGCTATGTTGATAAAAAGAATTCAATCCTTTTCTTCGAAATGGCACATGGGAACTCATTCCACCAGACCTCTTTCATAATATTGTTGGGTGCAAATGGATGTTCATAATCGAGAGGAACCTAGATGACATCATTTCTCACTACAAAGCATGCCTAGTAGCTAAAGGATTCCATTGAAGAGTAGGTCTTGACTTCTATGTAATATTTAACCTTGTTAAGCCAACCACAATTTGGCTCATTGTATCTATTGTTGTGACCAATGGCTAGCATTTACATAAACTAGATGTAAATAATGCTTTCTTACAAGGTGCTTTGTACGTTGATGTATACATGACTTAATTGTCTGGGTTTGTTGATACTACTTTCAAAATCATGTATGTAAATTTTAAAAAGCCACAAGGAACTAAGACAAGCACCATGGGCATGGTGTTGAGAGGTAAGTTATTTTCTCCTTCAATTTGGCTTTGCCAACTCAAAATATGATACTTCGTTCTTTTGTTTTTTTCTCATATGATAAAATTATTTTTTCTCATATATTGATTACATTGTGGTCACAAGAAATAAGTCAACCCTGCTTCACCAATTTATAACCTCCTTTGCAACCAAATTTTCCATCGAAGATCTTGGTGATGTGAATTACTTTTGGAGGTGGTGGTGGTCTTAATTGGAAAAGAAAAAAAGAAAAAAAAAAAATTCTCTCACAACAAGTACATATGAGACCTCATTAAATGAACAAAAACATTGGGTACCAAAGATAACTTGACTTTTATTACCCACCACAACTTCTCTTATTCTACATGATAGTTCATCGATTATGGATGAAGCTCTATAGCGCAATATTATAGGTGCTTTTCAATACCTCTCTCTTACCAGGCTAGATATCTCTTTTGCAATCAAGAAATTGTCATTATCCATGCACAAGCCAATAGAAAGTCATTGGTGATCAGCCAAAAACAAGTCCTATGATATGTCAAAGGAACCTTATATTGTGGTATTTTACTTTAGAGAGATACCTTGCTCACACTTTATGCATTCTTTGAAGCCAACTGGGTGGGTAAAAAAGCTGACCCCACTTCCATATATACTTATGTAGTCTATTTGAAAGCAAATCTTATCTCATGGAGCTCCAAAAAGCAAAAAACCATACCTTAGTCATCCACTGAGGATGAATATCGCCACTTGCTATAGTTGTTATTGAGTTTAATTGGATACAATTTCTCATTAAAGAACTCCACATCTCAAATGCTTCTCCACCAACGATACATTGCGACAATGTAGGCGCTACATACTCATCTTTGTGCCAACCTCATATTACATTCTTTCATGAAGAACATAACCATCGATTCTCAATTTAGACTGGATAAGTCATGTTAGCGCATCATTCCAACTAACTGATGCACTAACCAAGCCTCTTTTACATCAAAGACTGCTCGCACCTAGAGCCAGAGCTGATGTTCTCCAAGGATCCACCATCTTGCCAAGGCATGTGAGGAAAGAAAATAATTTGAACCAATTACACAACAATCAATTACATGAAAGATCTGCACACAAATTGTTAATCACATGATTTGCCCAACCATATTAGCCGTTACCCATTTCTTGTGCCTTGATATGAGTTGTCCATACGTAAAATATTGTAGATCTGTTGTACTTGTATATACATGGTTGCAATTGCTGGATCTGATACAACCAAAAGGCCATTCTCTCATAGATCTCTTCCTGATATTTCAATAGGTATGGAGATGCAAAGATTACTAATTAATTGATAGTCCATCAATTGATCTTATCTTTGGTTCTTTGGATTTAATTGATTTATACAAAAATGTATGTAAGGCTGATCAACACAAGAAAACAAAGTTATAGTCACAAAGCTTTAGTAGTAATTAACAAAAAACCATAATTATAACCATGGTCAGATTGTCCATGACCATACATATGTCACTTATAGTTGTGGGCGTGGTGAGAACCGTGCCCAAAAGTTCTGTTAATCTGGTGACGGATGGTTCTTCCATTACTGATATTGTATAAACTATGATTTTGGGATGGTTGACCACAGTAACTTATAACCTTGAATTTAGGATTGGAAGGGTCTTACAATAAAATTACTCTTGTTTATTGATCACTTGGCCATATGAACTATTCAAAAGAAAAATAGGTGAATGTTGGGATTAGAAATCCATAACCAAAGAAGAATATGGTCTTGAGAAAGAAACTTAAAAAGAAGAGAATCATGGAGAGAGGTCTAATCAAAGTTTCTCAAAGTAGATAGAAAAGAGGGGGAGCATAGATCAAATGATTGTGTCCAAATCCGTTAATGATCAAGTGTGTAGTTGAGGTGTGGAGGAAGACATGGGAATCTCGTGGAGACAAAATCGTGCTCTCTGGTGAAGTTATCAGAGAAGGAAAAAACAGACTAAAAAAAAAAAAAAAAAAAGGAAAAATGGGGTGGGGGAATATCTGAGTAAAGAGAGGCCTGGAGGAAGAAGGCCTTGGGAAAGTGGGAGTTATACCAGCAAAGAAAGTTGAAGGGATCAAGTGTAAAAACACATCCTTTCCATGTTTGGAAATGGAGGAATAGTCCCATCACAAAATGACACGATTTCACTGCGACAGTGACATGTGATTTTAGCACCAGTCTTTTTCATCTTTCCATCTTTATACTTGCACCCACAACAGACTCGTCCACCACAGTCCTTCGCATTCTTCCTATATATCCTCTCCTTCTCCACCGTCTTTTCATGACTCTCTCTCTCAAGTCTGATCTTCTCCTCCATTCAACTTCTCTTGATATTTTCGACCCACGTGACATTTAATCTTCTTTAATTCAGAAGAATGAGTTTCATGGGATTGGATCATGCAGATACAAGAGGCAGAAATATCATGCATGCTTCTTTTGATTAATAGATATGACCAAACAAGTCCCCAACACATGTACCCAACAAATGTTAAATCACATGTCAATTAACATATATGATAGATGATTAGAATGAAGTTTCTACTTAGGAGTGCATTCAGAAATCAAGTACATAGGGGCCTCATCAATATTAGAGATTTAAGTTCAATTAATGTGGTTAAAAGCTTACACTAAAGGTGGGGTTCTGTCTTGATAGCCAAATCCGATCATTTCATAGGCTTGGAGGTGATGTAAGGAGGCCACATATATCAGAGGTATAAGAGTTCATTATTTTGGGATGGGATTGGATGCCTCTTTGGGTTATAGGCCCCAGAGTCTCCTATATAACAACCTTAATCAAGCACTGGTTATCCTGATCACTTTGTCCAAGTGCTAACTTCAACTTTTCTATCATGATTTTTACTCTTGTTTCTTTACCTAAAACTATGAAGGGTTGTTACAATATTCAGCGCTGAGGAATTGGAAGCATTCCTAGTTGGGGGCTTAGTTTAATTTATCACTGTTAGTTACAACAATCACATCAAGTTTACGACTAACTGTTAGTACTCTAGGCCTGTCAAATGGATTCCCACATCATGGTTTGAATCCACCAATGTGTGTGATTTTGATTTTGATGAACATTGGGCCCAAACCACCCATCATCAAACCAAATAATTAAACTTGAAACATAGGCGTCAAGTCCCAGTCATTAAGTGAATGGAAACAAATTGAAATCCATATTAGTGATTGTGTGAGTATAATTATTTTTCACGGCAATTTCTCTTCTCTTGACATGCCTCAGTGGAAATATACTAATCTCCACAAATTTGGATATATAGGATTTCTCTACACACTGGTTGAGATATACACATATATTTATGTGAGATGTCTCAGAACTGGAAGAAGAATGAATATATCACGATAATTTGGAGAGTGAAGAAGTCACCCGTGTGCAAGTATAATTTTATATCTGCAAGCTCAGCTATAGCCCAGGAAGTATGACCAGTGTGGTAACCTAGATTTGATTTTCCACACTAATCTTCAAACTCTACCCACCTCTTCTCATCACAAACCCTAGATCTTCTTTTGTCACCTTTCATACTCACACTTCAAATTTCAAACCCATATATCTTTGTTCTTCTTCTTCCTCCCTTTCTTCTATGAACCCGGAAGAGAAAGCCACCATGGATTTGGTTCCAGCATCTGAGCATCTTTGCTACGTCCGGTGCAACTTCTGTAACACTGTTCTTGCGGTAATTCACGTAGACGCCCATCATACATGCACACCCTTCCAACTAGAAAGCAATAAATATATATATGTACATATGTATGTTATCTGTCTTATCCATCTTCCACTATCTGCAAGAATCATTTTGGTAATACCCTTACTGGAGAGGGCATGGTCTAGAGAGGCGGTGGATATTCCTCATAGTGCATATGGACTAAATTTTCTTTCCTCTATGTATAAATATGTATATTTGATTACAGAAACAAAATCTATGGAAAGCAAATTTCAAATCCAATATTAGGAGATGCTTTTAATCTTTGATAATGAAGAAACACGTATTCTTCTTCTTCCTCTTTCGTTTTTCCTTAATGTAGTAGTAACAATATTGATATAAATCACACCAGCTAACCTCTCATGAGTGAAGGTCGAGCAAGAACAGGTAATTGTTGGTTCCATTCTATGGATAAAATGGCTATGAGGCGTGTGTGCAGCATATACAACAATTGTCATGTGCTTTTAATCTCTCTGTGCTTGAGCAGTTTATTCTTGCTATTTACAGGTTGGGATTCCATGCAAACGGCTGTTGGACACTGTGACAGTGAAATGTGGCCACTGCAGTAACCTCTCCTTTCTTAGCACCAGACCTCCACTGCAGGGCCAATGCCTTGACCATCAAATGAGCCTTCAGGTCGCTCTCCTCACCACCATTCTGTATCTCCCATTAAGAAATGATAACCATATATGACTATAGATTTCTTGTTTTTGTTGAAGTTCTTTTTCTTTTTCTCCTGTTCATCAATTAGCTATGGTTTTGCTTGACAAATATATATATTGCAGAAGAACTATTACTAGCCACTTATAAATTGATCAAGTAATACAAAATAGTAGGTAAAATATTAGCCTTTTAATTGACTTGAGAATGTGAATAAACATCTTTCTTTATCCTTTTCTCTTGATGTGATTGTTGTTAATGGGGAAGTTGTTTATTCATGGAGAAGCAGGGTGTTTGCAATGATTTCAGAAAGGGCCAGTCCTCATCATCATCTTCATCAACATCCAGCGAGCCAGTGTCCCCAAAAGCACCCTTTGTTGTAAAACGTGGAGACCCTATCCTTCTCCTCTTCTATACAGTATTGAATCATAACAAACACACTTTCACATATTTCTTATGGTTCACCATTGAATTGTTTTTGCAGCACCCGAAAAAAAACACAGACTCCCATCTGCTTACAATCGATTTATGAAGTAAGGAGAAGTGAACTCTTGACTAAATATAAGTAATGTTTTTGTGCCATATATTCATTTATACGTATATTTTACCTTGAAAGGGAGGAAATACAACGCATCAAAGTAGCCAATCCTGAGATACCCCATCGAGAGGCTTTCAGTGCAGCAGCGAAAAATGTGAGTTGACTTTCAGCTTAAGATTTATGCAAACCATCTTCCCCAAAGCAACACGAGTTTATTTCAATTTCATTTAATCTAACCTGCCTGCCACAGTGGGCTAGGTACATCCCAAATTCACCAGCAGGCTCAGTTTCTGAGAGCAGTAACAATGTAAGCAGGCATGATCTTCTATCTGTTTTGAAAATGCATAGAGTTTTAGTTCATGCCACTGAGATATTTGGTTTGGTCTACATTAAGGGCTTTGATTTTGCAGGAATGAAGTAATTTAGTGTAATGGGAAATGCCATGAAAATGAAGCATTGGAGATCCACTTGAGCACATTGGCTTTTCCTCAAACTCTGTTGTCTGTTTACTTCTTAATCATGCTTAACGGTAGTTATCACTCAATGAACTATTGCATCGGTGTCGAAATCGTGTAGCATTTGGTATTAACAACTATCGGCTAATCCTTTCATTTGGGCTTTGTGGTGCTGTGAAAGTTACTTCTGTTCAGCATTTGAGCTTTTATATCCCTTGAAGAGTGGTGGTGGCTTATCATCATTTACTCTTAATTGGTTTCTTCACCTGCTTTTGGTGTGTTTATTATGATATACTAATGAATGGATTCACTTCAACAATATCTCTGGACTTGGATTAAGCCAACAGATTTTTGGGTCATTCTTGGGTTCCTCTTTGACTGAAAAATGAGATTCCTGTTTATTTAATTAACATCTCTTCTTTCTTTGAACCCCAAAAAGGGTTTGGTTAACATATTCCTTGAGCTAGTGATCACATGTTAAAGTGCAGTATAGATGCTTAAAAGCTCTGCTAAGACATTGTTTGCAATACTTCCTGAGAATCTTAACTAGCCATCAGTGGTGTCCACACAGTATGTGAAGTTGGCAATATCATTCTGAGTGCTTGGACATGACAAGACAGGAGTGGGGTGCAAATAGCCACCCACACAGGCACAAAGGCATGGTCCTTCCATGCCTTATGAACCAAGAGAAACGTTTCTTTCTGAAAGTTACAAATTGAATTCCAATGGGCATTGATGGCCTCTTCCGACTAACCTTTTTGAATGGAGGTTTAGAACTCATTGGTTATAAAGGCACTGAGCACTATAGGTGGCTTCATGGGTGGATGAGATGATGATTCTTTTGTCTCAATTGACTAATAGTGGAAAAAGGTAATAGATATTGTAAGAGGGAGATCTCCATTTTATATGGATATAAATATTCTGTAAAGCCTGGCCTGGTCTAGATTCCCCGAATATTTGGATAATTTAAACAAATATAGTGGCCTTCCAAGAGCAGCAGAAACACCAATCTTGTTCCAAATAATAATGATATGATGAAGACCAAAGCCATGATAATCATAACAGTAATACTAGTAATGATGATACCAATCTCTCCGGCATTCTCTTTTCAATATACTGTTCGGGGGATCAAACCCTGAGAAGAAACTGAGACTTTCAAATATTACTAACAAGTAATCAACCAAAAGGCCCATGAAAGGTTTTAATCTTCAAACAGAGCATTGTTTTATATTTCTTCTTATTGGCTTTTTAGTTTTTCCTTTGATCTGATGCTTGCTCCTTTAAAGGGGAATACAGGATTATCACACAGCAGGGAGTTGTTCAAGTGAACAGTTAACTTTTCTTCAGTAAAATGGGAATGATTGAAACAGCATACTGCAATAACATATGAAATGAAACAAACAGGACTTAACATTGCCAAATCCAAGCAAACAGTTAATTATTCACTGTTGGTAAAGGCACAGCATCGTTAACACTGCCGAAAGATTTTCCCAGCCCTTTATTGAGTGCATCAATCTAGTTAGTTAACTCTATGCCATGAGCCCTTTCTTTAGCTGCCCCTCCTTAACCTGCACTGACATCAATGTTTCTCATTTAATCTGCAAGGTAGATTTGGGTAAATTGACATATAAAAACAACCAGGGTATAAGATTTTTATCAGTTTGTTCCATAAAATGTGTCTACATAGTTAAAAGGTTCCTACTACATATAAGTGCCTCTCAAAACCCTCAATTAGAACCATTCTGGACCAAACAGACCCTCAGGATTTGAAACGTGTCGACATAGTTATGGTTAAGAGAAACCCACTGTATATATTGTAGTAGAACTTCTCTCTCTAGTCGATGTGAGATATCACATCACAAGTAAAAAATCCACATTAGAAATGCGTCTACATAATTGAGAGAAATCCCATCCCACTCTGAACCAATGGATCCTCATGGTTAAGAGGAACTCATCAGATTCCCCAAGTATCCACATTTAGTTGCAGCATTAAAAAGTTATTCAGCTCAACCACGCAAGTGCTCCTTTCTTTTGCCTTTAATGTCTTCAATCATGCTATACAGTTCTATTAAAATTTTATTTCTTATCGTCCTTTGTCTTTATTTCAATGTCCACCATCACAGGCATGTGGATCTCCAGGCTATCATGCATCCAATAGCATGCCATTTATGAATATTTTAGATGGAAAAGCATCCTCGCTTCCAAGCATGAGAAAAAGAAATATCAATACAGTTTTGAACTTTTAGCACGGGAAAAATAAACAGAATAGCCAAATGGACGTGTTTACTTACCTTGATGCTTCAATAGCCCTTAAGTAGTAGGAAAACAGTGAAAATCATCACTTTCTTGCTTCACATGCATATAATTCCTCTGCCACTCTACTCTTTTAAGATGTGATGACAATTGGAGTAAATCAACTGTAGGTTCACGTTCAGAAGAGTGAGAATACTTAGCATTCAGAAAATCAGATCCCTGAAAATTCCTGTTTGTGCGGACTTCAAAGCTAACAGCATTACCACCATCAGGGAGCATTACAGGCCCCATCTGGGCAACTTCCACTGAGTTCATCCTAGATGAATAGGAACCATTTGATGCAAATTTTTCCAAAGAACTCATCCCAATTGGCTTGTCAGAATTGTGAACTGCACTGTAATGAGCATGACAGCCTTGGACTGTGGGGGGGTTAGCCATTGGAATTCCCATCAAATGGTTTGACAAGTCCTGCGATTGAGCTGACAGAAGAGAGAGAGCACAATTGGATTTTGAGACTCCAGGTAATTCTTGAACTGTTGATGCTGGGTAAAAGCCAGTGCAGTCCTCAGTTCCAGATGATAGAAACCCAGGAGGACATTGTCTCTCGGTGCCATAAAGATGGAGAAAGGATTTTGGAGGCAACTGCCCACTTATAGGTATCACTAATTGAGAGCTGTAAATTGGCTCCTTTTCTAATTTGATGCTCCTGGATGGATTAGCTTGTCCATATCCATCTGGACAATAAACACTGCCAGGAAGTATGTCCTGGAAAACAAAGGGTGGTCTCTTTGCTAAGGAAGTCCCCAGAATCCTGGTGCCTGTCAAACATGAAAAATGTTAAGAAAATGGTGAGATTTCTAGTCTTAAAATGGAACTTCAGAACTATGAAAAGATAATGGGCAATAGAGTACAGAGAAATAATAAAAAGGTAAGGGAGTATCTCAAAGCAACCTCAAGTAATTTCCAATCTATCATTGACACCTTCATTTGATTCATTACATATATACAAGGGGAAAGGAAAAGGGAATACCAGAGAGGAAGGAGGGGAAGAGAAGGGAAACTCGCTTTATTTTCCTAGGTTTGTTTACACAAGGAAAATGAAGCAAAGAAAAACACAGGAACACATCTAGGACTTGGAAAAGTATGTACTAGTGCATTTTGCTGAACAGACACTCCCCTTACTCACTTCAAAGTATGTACTATTTTGAGAGGAAAATTTCTGTTTCCTTAAAGGAATTTTCTAAAACTTTCCTCCATGATTTGCCTCTTTTATCTACTTAGTTGCAAACAGACACTCCCTTTCTCCCCTCACTTGCAAATCAGACACTTTTTCCTTCATTGATGCTTTTGCAATCATTTCTATCAGTCTATTATGACTCCCTAGGACCACAAAACATATGAAATGTTCGAGGAAACTCAAAGCTCATAGTCCACCTATGGGATGGATCCAAAATCGATTATTTAATGCGTAGTCGAGGGGGCATTGATAGCTTACTTTATGTAATATTTAAAAGTATTGCTTTTAGAAAATCATTCGATATGGGTGGTGAAATGGGCATTCCCTCCTTGCTTTAATAAGGAAGCGGAAAGTATTCCTAAGATGGAAAACTTCCCTTTTATAAACAAGTATGAAAATTGACCCAGCAAAAGGACTCAACTTTGGGATATCTTTCAAAACTATAGTGGTATTAAAGAATAGCAAATATAATCTTGATTTTATGAACAAACTCCATCAGTGGAAGCACTCATCCTTCAAGATATTTCAAAATAATAAACAAAGTATACAGTTACACAATTTATTTATCAACTTTCTTTCAGAACTAACCACATTATTATTTGTTTTTTCTGTCAAATGGTTTTCACTATCATGTCTTACAAAGCACCTAGATCAATTAAATTATAGCAGTCCTATGCATAAAAGTATAACACATAAAATATAGAAGTTACACAATTTATCTTGGCATCTTTGGGTCTTCCAAAACTAACCAATTGCTTTATGGTACTTTTCATGATCCTTTGTTGAACTTTGAAGTTTAAGGAAGTTTCCTCAGTAAAACAAGTAAGATTCTGCATTTGGAATTTTAATTCCAACATATGGCAAATGACATGAGCCAAAAAGAACCATACTTCATAAGAGGAAGTAGGAGATCCAATATCTAACAAGTACCTTTTGTGGGAATCTAACCAAATACAGTAATGTCTAAACTATAATTTCAGTCAATTTACATAAACTTCTGTCCTAAACAAACTCAAGTAATTAAGTAGGAGATGTAACAAGAGTGTCAAGATAAGGGTTGTAGAAGTTTATATAGATACATTTGTGAAAGGAACTTATAATTCCCAAACCATATTAGATAGCTTGAGTAATTAATACCTTGATATGACTGAAGCAGTTTCTGTGGTTTACCAGAGTGAGTATCCAATTGAGGCTTCCTCCTACGCTCATTGTGACCTGCAAGCCGTTTACGGCAACTCCGCTTACCATCATCAAATTCAGCCAGCAAATGAAACCTGGTAACCAAAATTACAACTGATAACAATGAAAATAACAACTAAGAAATTTAATTAACTGACATGTTACATCAGCAGGATGAATGATAAACTCAAATGGTGAAATTACAAGTCATCAAGAAAAAAAAGTTTAAAAAGCTTCATAGATATAGATCAGTTACGCCTTATAATAGAAGCCAACTGTAGATCTTACCTGAATGCAAAGCAAACCTGAAACCTCTATAATTCTTAAAAGCTTGAAAAATGACATCTAAACCTATGATACAGGCTTTGGATACTGCCTGTGTACATGAGGCATACCTGTATGTTTGGTTTCTGACACATTTATCACTTATTAAGACAGAATCCATTGTAAAATGGTGCAAGAATGGATCAAATGAGATTGTTACAATATGACAATCTCATGCACAACAGAAAGTATTGCAATTTAAGGGCAAGAAAATGAATGTGAAGGCTAGAGAAGAGAAGGCCAACCTGCTACATTGCTGACAAAACCTCTGCTCAATGCCATTAACAATAACTTTGGGAGTCTTTGAATGAACATCGCAAACTTTATGCCTCTTATGGTAGTCCTTCGAGGAGCTAAGATCCATGTTACAACCATGAACTTGGCAGAGAGGAGTTTGAGAACACACACTCGTGGTGCGGGCTCTCTTTGCCGGCATGGATGAACCTAGTGAAGATAAAACTGATCCCTCTTTTGAGCATCTGTTATTCTTGGCATCTATACAATCAGCCAATCTCCCCAGTTTCAAATCAATTATTGAGGAATCCTGACTGTTTGACTCCATGAAAGAACTTGAAAGCCTCGAACTTGACTCCTCTCCCCCGAAAATTGGATTTGAAGTAACCATATTAGTAGGAGAAACTATTCTTTTACTAGAATTTCTACCAATCTCACCACTTAAAAACCCCACACTTGGGTTACTGGGAAGCCGTTTTCTCACCAATTCAGGGGAATCCAATTCCATGAATTCCATGCTCTCAACTGCGTCTCTATCCAAGACAAGCCCATCATTTTCAAAATTAAAAGGGGTTTTCATGTCCCATCCTGTTAGCAACTTTCTACTTCTCCCAACAGCATCAGTTGTTAAATCCATTTCTTCAGAATACAAAAACATCTTCTTTTCTAAGGCATGGCTCCAAGACTCCATCAGTAGAACAGCATCCAAATTTGCAGAGAATATGTCACCAGATAAATGCCTAAACGATTCAAAAAAGGAAAAAAGAAAAAAAAGAAAAAAAGAAAAAGAAATGATCTCTTTCATTTTATAACAGACATGTATCTTCAATTTAAAAGCCCCCCCAAAAAGGGGGAGAAATAACTTTATCTCTCTGCTGCACTTCTATCTAAAGCTAAATCCAGCTTAACCGTCTGGAAATGCATAAAAATACGGAAAAATGTACACCAAAATTGGGTTAACCATTAAAGAGTCAAAAATAAAAATTTCGACCGCTATGTTTAAAACACCCCAAAGTGGAAATCGTTGGTGCCCCGTAAAATCTATTATATCCCATCTTGGTTGAAGGACAGAATTAATTTAAAACAGAAGAAAGACATCACGTTTTAACGACTAACATGAACAGAATTCCAAAAAAAAAAAAAAAAAAACAGAAAAAAAAAGCAAGATTGAACTCTGTTTGGATGCTGAGAAACCAGGGGAAAAGAAAGGGAAACTTTAATACTTATAACCAAATCATAAACACAATCAAGTCTTGTACAATTATTTTAACTTCAAAACTTTTTGCCTTTTACATTTCCTCATCTTTCTTGGCAACCAAATAGAGGATCAAATAACCATATTGAATACCCAAATAACCATACAAAGATAAAAGCACTAGAAGTCCTTTAAAACTGAATATAATAGCAGCCCGATTACACATATCACTTATTTCTTTTCTACAATCAAAAGCTTCAACCCCAACAAAAAGAGTCAAACGAAAAAAAAAAAAGCAAACAGAAGAACACCCATCTCAGAAATTGGCTGAGAAAACATTCATGTAACACATTCTGTTTGGTTGCAAGGAAAATGTAGACCAAGGGGAGCAGAAAAAGTCAACGTTCCAAATTCCACCATTTGCAGCCAAAGCAAGCAAAAAAAAACAAAGACCCTCCAGCCCTCAACTGAGCATAACAGACATAGGTAGTAAAATTGAGGTGAGTTTTAAAACTTTTTGAAGAACCCAAGAAAACCCACAAAGCATAGGATAGTAAACATTCCAGTGTTAAAGTATATTCCATTTTCTGAGCAACCAAACAGAGGTTCGAAATGAAACGATTGTGCACATACCAGAGAGAAGGGGTGGCGTCGGTTTTCTTTTTTGTTTAAGAGGAGTGTGGTGCGGTCGAAGCGGATACACTGTGAGTCAACATGGCCTCCACTACCTTCCCTGGAAAGGCATGTCCAGGTCTTTTGTAGCGTTTTGTGGGTGCTTGAATTTCCATTATTGGACACTTCTTTTCTGTTTATTACTCATTCCTCTTATCCTCCTTCCTTGTCCATGCCAGTAGAAAAATCTTATTCCTTTGTACTCCAACATTCTATACTGCTCATCTTTTGAAAATTAATCTGGTGTTACAATTCCCTGTATGTGTGTTACAACTTACAAGATTTTATATTTACATACTCTTTAAGATGAGGTTTAAATTGACTTGTAGACCAATCCAGACTCAACCAAACTTAAGATTGCCCATTTTTTAAGCAGGAATCCCAGTCAAGATTTTTGAGAGTTTGACAAACCCAAAGCAATCAAGGGACAGAAAAGGGGAATTACAACCAAATCAAGCTTCTGTTATTATTTCCTTTAATTCCAAAAACTTTAATCACACTGCTGTGGGTCCAAGTAGAGTCCTTTCCTTTTGTTTTTCCTTTTTTGCAAAATAATAATAATGAAATAGATGAATGACATAGACATGACAACAAATGATACAAGATATATTGGAGATCAAGTCTAAAGGCGATTGGGGTTTTTGATGAATTCTTTTAACGAGGCATTGCACTTCAAATCTCGTATTCATTGTTTTTTCTTCTGTTTCTCGAAGACATAAAGAGAAATCAATGGAATGGAGATAAGGTTACTGTAGAAAGGCACTGAGTAGTTAATGGAGAATGACAAGGGAGGGTGGGTTGAGTGCCAAATGTATGTGTGGAGAGCACCCACGTGTTACAAGTCAGAAAGGGATATAGCAAACATGGGGCTGGGGAGTGATCTGCTCTTGCTGCTGCACCCACTTGAACACCTTTTTCCTTTTGGCTTTTGGAGGTTTTTGAATTTTTTGGTCATGGCCCCATGTTAAAATTGTTATATATCAACAATCCCCTTTATTCCTCCTTTGATGCCCATATGGCACATCATACCTACTACCAAAACACCCAACCCACACCCTGCAAAACCCCACTCCATTATTCAACATACTCCCGCCTCCAAACACCACCTCACTCAGTTTGTCCATGACTCTGAGGTGTTGTTACAACTCTTACAAATGAAGAACCGCGTTCAAATTTCTGCCACAGGCTTTCAAATCAAAGGCCTCATGAAGGAGAAGGACCTTACCTGAAAAGACATCCCAAATTGCAGCTTGAAACAACCCCCCAAAAGGACCTCTCCTTCCTTCTACTCCTCCTCCTGAGTGGGGATGGCTTTTGGCAGTTTATTGATTGTCTGATTTTTAGCTTCATGGGTGATGGGTCCAAGAAATTAAAGCAAAGTGAATTATATAGATTGATGGGGAGGTGAGTGATTACTGATTAATGTAAAAGCCTGGATTAGATACCCATATTTCACAATGCCTAATCAATTCATACCATAAATGTGCATTGTAAAGATCCACAAGTTCCTTTTCTGTCTGCAAAAGTTGCACGCTTTATTCCCTTGCTCTATTTGTTTTCTCACATGAGTCACGACCTTCATGTAATTCTCATTATCTATCTGACCCAGATCTTTTTTATTTAAATAATATTATTTTTAAAAGAACAGTATTTAGATAAATAAATAAACGATTTTTTTTTGTTTACAGATATTATATTTGCATAATAAAATTATCTTTTCAAAGACACACAGAGAAACCCCTGCCATCTCTTCTCCCCCTGATGATAAAAAAGGAAAAACTAAAAAATCTGAGATACAAACAGACTCGAATCATGTGATTGATGGTGTTGTAGAGTTGATAGATACTAAAATGATACCATTTGATGAGGGCAGTACACGAATTCCTTTTTACTTGTTTGCCAAGTTATTCTTTCCCACGTGAAAGAAACAATGATTAGGGTCATAATATACAGGGCGTACACATGCTTACAACTTACAACTTAACAGCTTAACAACTGAATCAGCTTCCTCTTTTAACTAGTTCAACTTTTCGATACTCTTTCCTTGATTGGCGAACATGGGTTTCCATTAATTACGGTTATGCCATGTTTGATGCATGGATTCTTTTATCCTTTATCCTTCTTTATTTTTGGTAGCAAGATAAGGAAATTATTTTCTATTTTTCAGAAATTGAGGAGGATGAGTTGAAAAGAATTTTCTCAAAATGGTCTTATTTTCAAGAAACTTAAAAATATTATTTTTCATATTTGAATAAACAAATGTAAGCCTTAGTAATTAACAATGTTTATCCATGCTGCAGGCTGCTTCAAAAAGAAAATATATATATATATATATGTATTTTATCTGCCAAATAAGCTTAATTTATATTATATTGGTATGATATGAGATTATGATAGTATAGTAAAGCCCCTAATAAATAAATGTTTATTTAATACATCAGTAACTTCGTTCAAATAATAACATTTTTTGATATTAAATTAATAATTTTGGTAAATATATAAGATGATAATTTTTTTTATATAAATTAATAATTGATGAAGTTAATAAAAAATAATAAACAAAATTTTATAATACGGGATTGATATCTTTTTACAATTTTCATTTTTCTCAATTCAATTCTTTTTCAAAGTCGCTGCATATTTATCATCCTATGGCTAGACTATTGAGTTTTGATACAAAAGCTCTTCCTTTTACAAGCTTTTCTATCTTCAATAATTAGTAATTATCTCTTCTCTTTTTGAAATGTCTTAAGACTTCTATGTATTAACCTCTAACCACATCACTATTTTTGTATTTATAAATCATATATGTATAAGTATTGTACAATATAAACCTAATTATTCATCTATCAGTACATCAATAACTCCACTAAGATAGTAATTTCTACTAGTCCCAAGAGTATTATTTTATAGCGATTTTATTATATATAAAAAAATTAAAAATTTAATAAAAATTGATTAAAACACCATCAAATTGACACAAGTAAAAGAGTTAATTAAATAAATTATAAGGAATTGGGTTATAATAAAATAGAGCACATAGATTGACTAGTGTAAACTTAGAGAATCAAATAATGTAAATAGTTCCAAAAAAGTCTTGTGCTCCAAAATTTACCAGAGTGAAGCGGATAATAATGGAGCAAATCATTTTGTTACGTTTTCATGGAGGGACACCAAATAATTGGAGTGATGATTAGGAGATAATAAGTTAGAGAATATACCGTAGAACAAGGTCCACATATTTTCTCTGAGGCCTGTGTGCCCCCATATTTGACCGTCATGATTAGCTCCTTACCTCCTGTTTCAACAACCGCTTTCACCTCCTAACCATACATTGTCACATCTTACTCCCACAACCCCACCACTCTATTCATCCATTCAAAACATAATACATTCAAGCAACAAGGGATTAGGCTCAAGGGCATGGATTGTTCATGTACATCAAATCATCACCAAGAAGGCTTAGACCTGCAGTCACCATCTTAGGCTGATAAATGACTCCCAAACCGTCCACACATTTTGCAGTATCCGCGTGCTAATTATGGGGGCCACGTCCCCCACAGGTTCATAACAACGGATTAACGCCACTTGTAAAGAAAGGAGGAGGAGGTCTCCATTGGTGGAAAAGGATGATCCATTTTTTGGCATAATTGGAGGAGGGTCGTAGTCATCCTAGTCATGCATGCAAGCAGGAAGGCCTTTTTTCTAGTCTGCTTTGATGGCTAGCTTGTGAAACATGCATCATATTTCATATGTGGTAAGCAACTGGATTTAAATTTGGTGGAGATATATTGAGTCTGCGGTCGAGTCGTCTGAGTCATTTTCAGATGCAACCTGCAAAGTTTTGGAAAGAAGAGGAAAAGTACTGGGATGACAGCTAAGTTGATTGGATTGGGACTTTGTGATGAGACAAGAGACATGTATTTGCATGTTATTAGCTTGTGGGTTTTGTTGCTACTTGCTACTAGGCGTGATTGTGATTGTGAAGCTTCACATTAATGCGGGGGTGGGTGGGGCACCACTTTCCCAGCTTAATCAAGACTCATGGGCCAGAGTGGAAGCCTAGGGACCTTAGGGTTAGGCCTCTCTGCCTGTTGGTCTATTCAAATTCAATGGGCTGCTTTTCCAAGGTCCATGATGGAATTACGAAACGATTTCCAATCCTGACTCCTTTCTAGACAAAAGTGTTGGGCCTGTTGGGATCAGCAACCATTGTCTCTCCATCATATATCATTTATGTGTGACACCCATTTGGTTGCCAATTAATTAATAAGATTAGGGTAAGGTGATGTTTATTTTTTTTTACTTAATTTTAAATATAATTTTAATTTTTAATAGTGTTAAATATTAAGTTATTTATTTTTATAGTATTTTATTTTTATTAAATATTAAAAAGTAAAGAAAAATTAATATATTATTTTTTTTATTTAGAAAAAGTTAAATATTTTGATAGTGTTTGTTTTTTTACTTAATTTTAAATAGAACTTTAATACTTAATAATGTTAAATATTAAGTTATTTGTTTTTATAATATTTTATTTCTATTAAGTATTAAAAAAATAATGAAAAATTAATATGTTATTTTTTCTATTTAAAAAAAGTTATATGATTTTTTCTATTTAGAAAAAAATTATTATAAGTTATGAAAAAGAAAAAAAAACTTAAATTCTGAAAACAAATTGTTTTCAATAAGAAGCTAAAAAAATAAACATTACTTTGATTTTTTCTATCTAATAAAAAAATTATAATAATTTAGAAAAATAAAAAAATTTGAAAACAATTTACTTTAAGAAAAAAAACCAAAAAAACAAACACAATTTAAGCTTTTTTTGGTTGGTGTAACATTGTACGTCACACGGATCCCAAGACTTTTTGATCCATCATTTTTCTGGGGAAGTTAGTATCATTGCCAATTAATGCAATGTAGAATAAGGACTCGTTTTCGTGTCTACATTGATTCTAGTGTCTCTCAGGAGTCCTTCCAAGTTTCCAACAGGCCCATCTTGCTTTGGTTGGAAATTCTACGGCATGATCTGCTCCTTCCACAATTACCGTATTATATTATAGAAAATTTTATCCAACTCCTTGCTGCATATTTTATAATTAATATGTTATTTTTATTCTTCAACTTATTTTCGTAATTCCGTTTTTTTATTTTTTATTTTTTATTTTTTAAGGTAAAAATACTTTTTTTTTCTCTTTCTTAAAGATTTTTTTGGTAACCAAAGGTAGTGTTAGAAAAATTGGGCCCTGAAATTATTATATGATAGGAATATTGGTTTTGCAATCATTGCATTTTTGAGAGAAAAGTGATGACATGCTTTGGATTTTGTGGAGAAGATATAACCAATTAGATCAGCTTTCATACTCGAGCCAAATCAAAATGAGAAGACTTGGCCTCAATTTATCAGAGGGGCAGAGGACAGTGGTGGTTGTGGTGCCAAAACCATCCAAATAGGCCTGCAAAAAGGAAATTAAATTAAAATTTATAATTGATGGGCATCATCAATTATGGTAGATAAATTCACACAAATCTCCCAATAATTATAATTAAAAATTCCAGCAAATCAAAATTTGCTCCTTGATAAGATTTCCCATGAAAGCTTTTACTATTGAATTTATAGGAATAAAAATCTCCAAATTGTTCAAAGATTAAACTATTATGAATTAATCAAGAATCCCATTAAAAGTCATCTTGAAAAAGTTAAATACACTTTCTAATATTTAGAAGCCTATTTTTACATATATTATATATTTCCTAAACTTCAAAAAATTAAACATTCTTTTTTTCACATGTAATACAATTTCAAAAATATCAACAAACTCAAATTTTATATATATATATATATATATATTCAAATCATAGATGCGAGTGGTGTCTATGATAAAAGTAACTATTAATAAAAGCATCATCATAGATAAAAATATGTAATAGACAAAAAAAAAATGTTTTAATTACATTTCCAAATAAAATGACTTTAAATTAGAGTCCCTTGATAGTAATTATGAAAGAAGTAGGATCATCCAACTCAAATCACTTTAAATTATTTTTTAAAATTTGCTAAATGTTGTAATTTCAATAAGAAAGTGCCTCCAAACGTTAGGACGTGGTTTTAAACCGATCTAAGCCCTCGTGAACGGGATCTTGGTAAAAGAAAAGGTAAAGATTTGTCACAAATCATAAATTTGAAAGTGCCATCATTATTTAGCAACAACTTACCCGTCTTTGTCCTTTTTTGGGCCCGCTATCTCAAAGCAAGTAGAATTCTAAGCAATTATTACAAGGTAGAAAAAGTTTTGAGGTTGCAATTAATGGGATTAGCAAACAGAATTTAGTTTCTTGTTTTTGCGTGTCTCTGGGACTGAGGATAAGATGTATTAAAACCCATATGTGTCGACTGTCATATGTTGTACTTGGTGATTGAAGAAGAGAATATGGGAAGTTGATTTTGAAAAGGGGTAGTTGTAGTGGTGTGTTTTCAAATAGAACTTGTACAAAAGTTACAAAACAAGGGAAACTGAACTAACAGCCTCAGGATCTGATGGTTTCTGTGCCCCCTTGTTGTTTTAACTTTCCAAGAAGTGGGTCAGGGATCAGACAAGCATTAGAAAACAATTAGAGCCACCAGATGAGAGGGTCCAAAATTAAAGTGAAGATCGATCACCCATCTGAGGCCAACCACATTAATTTCTGATTACCTCTTGGGCGTCCTGAAATATCTTGACAAGGTCTACCTCTTCGAAGGTATAACGAATTGGTCTCAAACTTTGAAATGGAATATGGTTAATATCATCCCACCAAGATGATTTTTTTTTTTTTTTTTGGGGACTTCTTTATTTTTTCCCTTTCTTTCTTTTTCTTTTTGGCGCACAAGCCACTGATGTAGTGCGCAGGGGCGTAACGTATGGGCATGACCAACTTTGTTAACAAAACATACCTTTGAATAATCACACGCTTTGGGCCCTTCGGCCACTCAATTTGTTCCCTGCTTTACTGGCCTCCTTTTGCCCCTTGTGCATCATTTCTTGTACATATTTCTTTCTTTTAAATACCTGCTGGACCGGTATCTTATCTTTTTGACCTGAAAGTTTAAACTGTTGGATAATGGGTTTGGCATTACTTCTCCAAAATTCGATCATTATGGCCTTAGTTCTAGCGTACTCACTTTGGTTAGACAAGGAGACACCTCTTTTTCAAAAGAAGTGATGATATCAAACTTGGGCTGTGAAGTTAAGTCAACAATAATTTCAAATGCACAACTAATTGGAAATGCATCAATGAGAGATTAATTTTGGTTTGAAAAATGAATGTGCAACACATAATTAGAGTAGCTAAAAATCTATGTTCAATGGTATGGTCATCTCCTCTCTCTCTCTCTCTCTCTCATCCTTTTTCAAAAGAAAGTGCCCTTGAGTACTATTATTATAACCTTGCTATTTCAAAAAGACTTTTACGATCCTTGAATGGGGTTAAACCATTGCTTTATATGACAGAAATCAGTAAAAGCAAGGGTCAGTACCCGACATTTTAAAACATCCAAGGCCTACCCTTTCCATAAACCCTAATCCAATAATGATGGAAGGCATAGAATATTCATGTTTTCTCACTTCCTCCAGGGTAATAATTCGTAATCCCACACAAGATTTCTCTATCCCTTATTTTATAGTTTATATATATATATATATATATATCCTGATTGCCTTTAGGCCATGCCTTAACTTATCTCAATACAATCTTGAATGGCCCTCTATTGTACTAAGAATATGTATTAATAGAATAAGCCTTACTTCCCTTTCTATGCTGATCTCTTGATTAGACAGTCACAACATCAACCACCTCATTATTTGGGTTAAGATCAAAAAAGTGCAATATGGAAGAGATATTATGTCGACCCTAGAGCTCTTTAACTTTTCTTTTTTTCTTTTTTTACTTCTTTTTTCTTTTCTTTTTTTCCGATGGAGTTCACTGTCATAGAGCTAGTCTCATGCCCCCACGACAAATTAACCGGCCAGTACCATTAGTTCTTGATGAAGTAGTGCAAATATGAGGAGAAGAACCCTACATACAAGTATTTGATGGGTTTGGTTATAATTGGATCAAGCACACGTGCAGGCGTGAACTATTAATTAATGTGGGCATATATGATTGCTGCTTGAAATAAGTCAAAAAGATGAATAGATGCAGTCCACATGGGGTGATGATCCATACTTTATTTTTCCATTAATTTAGTGGAAGGTCTCTAAATCATCCCGCAGTCTAATCAAGCAATTCCAGTGGTGGACTTCCAATGCTCCAGCACTCCACAAGCATACCTCTAAAAGCAATTGAAGGTTAAAAAACAAAAAACGGAAATGGAAGACAAGCAGACATTCCCAACTGTACATACAGAGAAAGAAGTGGAGGAACTTTCAAGAGCCTGTAACAGAAAAGGAAAAAAAGGGAAAAAGAAAAAAAAAGGAAACTATTTGACAAGAACTCAACATTTTTTTTGGCCTTCTCGCAACTTCCAATCAACATGAATTGGAGCAAAGAAGTGATCATGAATGAGGAGGAGAAAAATATACAGAATTATTATAGGGGTAGGGGGCCATTGGAAATGGGTGCTCCTCTCTTGATGCTGTCCATGTGGGTGGTCTCATATACGGGTAAGCCACTTGAGTAGCAACCCAAGTCATAGTTCTGCAGCTCGAATAGATCAGAGCTTGAATCACTCTCCGCACCGGCATCAATCTCATCCAACTTTCTGAATTCCTTCTCCTCTGATGGATACTCATCAACCCAAATCCTATCTTTCTCTGAAAGCCCGTTGCTGAAATTTTTGTGTTTCTCTGAAAACCCACTGCTGAATTTGAATTTCTCGTCCAGCCAAACCAACTCTTTGATTCTCTTCTCGTCCAAGGCCTCGTTTCGTAAGCCAGTAGCTTTTACATTGCCGTTGTTGTAGTTTGGGAGAGACACCACTTGCCTGTGATCTGAATAGCTTCTGAGATCCTTGTAGGTCTTTGTGGGAGTATTTGCATAAGGAGGGGGAGTTCTAAAGCCAGAACTTGAGGAAGAATACACGGACTTGGAATCAGCAGTGCTGGAACTCCGGAAATGGCTAATGCTGCTCCTCCTTTTCCTCCTCCCACCCGGGCTCTCCTCTTCATCCTTGATCGACTGTGCTGTGGACTTTGATTTCTTCTTCTTGGAGTTTGTTTGATTGAAAAGAGAATTCAAGAAGCTAGCGAGTCTGCCACCAGGAGAGCTGGGTTGTTTGTATTTGATCTTCTCTTTCATTTGTTTTTCCACAGCATGAGATGACTGTGTCGGTAGCGAGCTCCTCATCGGCATATCCAAGCTAATTCTTCCTCCTCTCCAACCTTGCCTCTCTTCTCTCATCATCATCCTCTGAGGAAAAGCTGCACCATTGTACCCAATAATTTCATTGCCGCCGGAGAAATACCTTGCAGCTTCAAAAACATCAAGCTCGCCAGAATCATTCCTCCGGTGGAAGGACTTCTTGTAAATTTTATCTGCCTCTGAAAGAGCTGCGACAGACATGGGTGCGGGAGTGTGTGCTATATGGGGTATGAAATGAATTGTTTGAAAAATATGCCAAAGGTGGAGAAGGTATTTATGGGAAGAAAGGTGGAGGCAAGGGAAAGCATAAAAGGAGGGATTTGTAGTGATAGGAGAGCGAATGGGGTTTGAAATGATTGAGAGTAGTGGGAGGTAAGAGTGACTTTATAACCATCAATTGCACCGTATAATACAAGTATTTCAGAGAGAGACTAGAGACCCACAAGGATTGATGTGAATTTGTGCTTTACTTAGATAGAGGAATAGAGTGGGGCAGAGGGGAAACCAAGCTTTTATCCTTATCATACTGTGAAAACCAGTAGTTGTGTTGTGGGTGGTGGGGGGCAAATAGCTGTGTGTTTCCTTGGATTCTCGGCTTCTAGTCATTTTTAGTGGGATTTCCTTCCGAGTGGTGTCTGCTATGTGGCCATGTACTAGCGTTTTATCTTTTCCTGAGTTGATCTCTCATTACTCATTAGAGAGTGTTAGACAAGTGGTAGATCCCACGCTCCTTTTCAGAGCTTGGAGCTCACTCTTCCATAAAATACACTCAAACTAGTCCCCAGCTGCCATATCTTTTGACTTGCGCACCGCCATCATCGCTTCTATAAAGTTACCACTTCCACTGGTTGAACGTGGAGTCAGATGAATTCATTTTAACGTGAGTTAACAAATTAATTTCTTTTTTCATCCGGGGAATTCATAAATTAATGAGAATGCTAATTGATATCAAAAGAGGCCAATTAAGAGGTAACGAGGTGTATGTTTTAATCAACCTAAGTTAGTAAGTTGTACACTGAATTTTTTTTAAAGGGTCGGTTTTGATCCTTTTCTTATAGAAGTACTGAGGAAACATGTCTGCATCTTATGGACTTTGTTATGTCTCGTTCTGATTCGTTTCCTTTCACTAGGCGCGCTTGAAATTAAAATCCGTGTAGAAGCAAAGAAAAATCAATGTTGTGGAGTCCCACCAAAGCTACGAGACATGATTGTGTTGCAAGGACTTCTTTTATGTGTAAACAAGTAAGCTAGATATGTTGGTAGTGTAAAACAGCTTTCTTACGAGATATTGGGTTTGGCCCATCAAAAGATGAGCGCCATTTCTTGATGTTCCTGAGGTACCGATGCTCCATCTGTGCAGGCATTGCAGATCGATCGACCACACGTGTGCAGTGCTAGCAAATAGATAATTGTGGCATATATGCGTGCTGGCATTTGGGTTTGATGTGAGCATATCTAGCGGGGAGCCAGACGATTGTGACAGTCGTACTAAAGTCATTGCTTAATTTTTGGCATCCATCGTAATGTGGATAATGATCAGATGGTCCCTTTCCCTTCTCCTTCCCCTTCACCATCACATGCCCACTGACCGACTGACTTTGAGGCTAAGATCTTCAGTGTCACCATCCTCAACAAGACTTTGTTGTAACATATATGGCTTCACGGCCACTGATTGAGTTAGAGCGCATAAATTGTTGCATACTCAGAGAAGGCCTTGTGGTTGTGAAGGCACTGCTCAAGTCTTAAGACAAATCATGATCAGTTAGGGAGATAATGGAAATTATCAACATCTTAGAATTGTGCTTTGAATTGAATTGTTCACATGGACCACTGGCCCTTCAATTTCCAAGCATGGACCATAATTTACTTTCTTTGAGGCCCAAGCCAACCCATGCAGTGCAGACAAAAATTGCAGTCTAGTTGGGTGTGCAAGTCCAAGCATTGGAGTGCGCCTAGTGCCTAGATATGTATAACTGAGCTTCCTCTATTTATGAGGCGATGACCTACTAAGCTATATTGACATGGATACGCATTCTAATATGAGCCATACTGATTGAGGAAAGCATGCATCAATGGGAGGGTGAGGAAGTAGGAACAGGATCATTTAACCAGGTATACAATGTGCCCCAAATCAGAGGTCCATGAATGGCCCACTTCAGGAAAGGAGTAGGGAGTGGATTTGATGGTGGCCACATGAATTTGGGTTGTTAGGCAGCCTGTTAGGATCAGAATGCCGTGCCAATGGCTATCGAACACTTGTCGGGATGCATCAATTGCCAACCAATGCGGCGTCTTCATCCGCTCTAGCCAATTCCTACTTGGATAGGTGCATGTTTGGTTGCTTTCTTTTAATGTGCACCAAGCATTTCAAAAGTTACCTTCCATGGCCATGGATTTTTCAAGAGTCCCATCTCATGCCCTTAAGTTGAAGGTCTTGTGCCCTTTTTCACAAGAGCCCCTGAACAAAATGGAGTTGGTATATGGCGTGGACTTGGCAGAGATGGAAACTGTGAATCCAAATGAAGAGGGATCCCTGATCTCTGAGAAGATGGATCCATTTCATCGAGGCTAGCTGTGTGTAGACTCTGACCCACCACTGCCTAAGGCTGCCCTAGCAGGGTACATTTTTGACCAGTTGCAACCCCTCAAGGGCCTTGATTTTGGGTACAGGGCCCCCCCAATGGGTAGGCTCCACTTGACCCAACCTTGCTGCCTCCTGCTGCGACAATATGGGGCATCTCCCAAAAATGTCACTCAATCCAAACCATGCATGGAGGCCCTAACGATGATTCTTGGCATGCAAACTTTAATGGCGCGGGGGGGGGGAGGGGGTGCCCTCAACTACAAGCTTTCTTAGAGAAGAAGATAGATGAGATGAGATAAGATAAGAATATCTAACGTATTCGGTGTGTGGATTCATGGGCTTGTGCATGGTGATCTGTACTCAAAAGTGAAGAAAAATAGAAAGGGGGGGAACTACTCCAAAAGCAGGCCTCTGTTTTAATCAGCTTTGTCTCCCACCCCTTTTGAGTACCATAAAACGAAGCTCTCTAAACGTACGTGGCAACACTAGCTACACACATAGTGCCCTTTAATCTAAGTCCCTTGGAAAAAGGTGTTACTTTTTATGGCTTGATGGTGTTGTTTAAAGGCTTCCAGAGGAAATATACAGATCATAGGGCATGTGGGTATGCCCTATTCTATATCTCTACAAAATATTCTACCACTTAACACAAAATACATCACATCTGACATCCTCTCCCCCATGGGACACCACCACTGTCTCTTAACTAGAGCTAGCTAGCTGGAGAAGAAGATGAGCTTTACACAACATCCAGTTATCATTAATATTTTAAAATTTCTAAATTGGCTATCTAGCTATCATCTATGATAAGGTCTGGAGATAAACTTACAAAGCATGTGGTCTGCTTCTCTGATCCATTCCATCAACTCAAACATCAGATATTGATATGGGCAATGGGCCTATACATCACATCCCAAAAAAGATACGGAAACCTGATTTTAAGAGAAGAAGCGGATCAGGAAGCTTTTCATGTCCTTCACATGTTCTGCTTGCTAGCTGCTCTTAAGTCTTACCATCCATGAAAAAGATCTTTCGCCTACATGTACATTAGATTAGACTAGATAAACTCTTTAACTTTTCTCCTTTGTTCATTCTTCAGTTGCGCACGAGTACAATCATGTAATTCAAAGCAAAACTCATCTCATATGGCTGCAGCATTAGGAAGTAGTACTTCTCTTCATTTTTCTCCAACAATTCTTATGGGTTCCAGTTCTTCATCAGATGTGACTCTCATTTACATTTCTCTGTAGCTTTCCATCTATGGAAAATGATTGAATGGTAAAGACATAAGCAGTCACTGCAACAAAACACCATAAGGACAACACTACAACTCACCACATGGGAAATCATTACAGAATAATAAATATATATATATATAAAACACCAGTACGAAAGAGAACAAATACTAATAATTTTTTTTCATGGGCATGCAAAAAGACCCCTGAAAAGAAACATAAAGATTAATATCACAAGTCAACAGAAGAGTTATCATAAAATAGCAATGACAACACATTCAAACAGAAATATATCTCTAAATATATGGATGGCAATGACATAACATGAGCACACAAAAGAAAAATAAAAAATGAGAAAACATGAATTCAAAATAAATAAAACACACTAAGGAAAGAAAAATAAACACAGAAAATAAAAATGAGAAGAGGGAAAAAAGGCAACGAGAAAACATGAACACATAAAAGAAAAGAAGAAAGAGGAAAAGCAAAAACAACGAGGAAACATGAACACACAAAAGAAAAAAAAAAGGAAGAAAAGAAAAAGTAATGAGGAAACAAGAACTAAACTTCCTTCCAACACATGTGATCACCAGCCAATGAACAAGGGAGAAAAAAAAATCCAAAATGGCCCATGCAGGTCTCGAACCTGCGACCTTCGCGTTATTAGCACGACGCTCTAACCAACTGAGCTAATAGGCCCTTGATTTGCATTTCATAAATAGAAATTATAAATATTTTTAAGGCAATGTGTATTAGCATGCCAAATTTTAGTTTTAGCTATAATTGTCAACTAAAACTAGAGCTAGATGACCCTTAATTTGAAGATCATCCATCACTATCAATTAAATTACTTGCATCAAATAGTTTAATGATAATACTATAATACGAAATGATTGATCAACTACCAACCACCACATCTATGAAGAGGACTTCCTTATAATTATATGCAAGATTGTGCAACATATAATAAATATTGTAATCTTAATTCTCAAATTAGATTAGTTCAAAATTTATATATATAATCACATCCATCTTTGATATTTTATTTCTTTTGATTATATAAGTAAAAATTTCACCTAGATCACATTATGGTAACAATGTTTATTGATGTGAAGAAAAGTGAATGAAAGGAACAAAATTAAAATTAAAAATTCATTTAAGTGTTACGTAAATATTACAAATGGAATAAGAATGAAAATGGTTGATTTTGAGCTATTTAATAATAAAAAATCATAATGAAATACATTGATCTCATTTTTTTTTTCAAATAACTCCTATTTTGATGTTATATTAATATGATTTTGTATTTTGTAAATAACATTTTAAATTTATTTTTCTTTATAAGAAAATTTTAATGAATTTAAAAACATTTAAATATATTAAATTATTAGAGAATTTTAGTCATTTTAAAAATATTTAAGTATATTAAATAATTTAATGACTTTAAATATCTTAATGTTCGAATATTAGTATTTAAATTATTTATTTTTAAATATTTAATATATTTCAAGGAATTTGAATGTCATTCCTTAAGCTCATTTGGTCCAAGGAATCCTATTTAAGAGAATCAATTTCTTAAATTTTTTGTGGGCTGAAGGCAAGTTAACAAGTCTAATAAAGGGAATGTGAATCATTTCCATTAATTTGAACTGTGGGATGCATGTAATGATCCATATTGGGTAGAAAGAGAAGTCAAGGGAAAATAAATTTCTTAGTTTTGGTTTTGGATTAATCCATGAGTCTCAAAGGGAAAAAAAAAAAGCATGGATAAGGGGATGTGTATCATTTTATTAGAAAGATGCAATTAATAATATATATTTACTAAGAAGTGAAGTTAAGAGAATAGGTTTACAAGTGTAACGAAGGGAATGTGAATCATGCTCAAGGGTCCAAGATAAACAAGAAAGAATAGAGTACTTATTAATTTAAAATGATTGAGACATGATGAGTATTACCCGTAAAATAGATTCATCCTGACCTCCTTGAATATCAACAATAGTTAAGAATCTCTTCTTAGGGGATACTCAATACAACTCCTAGAAAGATTGTAGAAAACACTTGAAATGGGAGTACTACTATATAACAAAATTTTGGTTGCAGCAAGGGTAGTGGTTGTAGTGGGACAGAGGTGAAGAGTGTAGCAGATGCAATACAAGTCTCAGGGACAGAGAGGTGTACTGAGGGGAGCCACTTGAAAGACTTGATCCAACCAAATGACCAAGTAAAAAAAAAGAGTTGAAATTAAAAACAGACAACAAATTGAGGGGTACTAGACCTTGTACAGGCAGAGTCCTCTCTCAAAAGACCCACTAGAATGGGTGTGTGGGGCCTTGGCCGCGTGAGACTTCCACTTCCCTCTCTCCAAGCCCACGAGGCTAAGGTGCCTAAAGTGCTTCTCCCTGTTGTAATGTGGGATATATATATATATTAAGAGTCTCATTGCTTATTCTCAAGTTTTAATTATCTTTACCATATTAGTCAACATCCTAGCATGTTGGATTGCGATGCTACATCTCTTGGCAAGCATTGTTACCATCTTCTTCTTCTTCATTGTCAACATCTTCTCTGTAAACCAAGCAGGAACATTATGGGTGTATCATAGTCAATGATTTGGCTGCTAGCAGGACCAACCCAGAAAACCAGGTCTTTAATTACCAATCTTATAGTTGATGCCCTTTCGGAAATAAGTTATAAAAATTCTCATAATTAAGGCCTAACCAACTTCTCTCAATTTAAGAACACTAATGGCCTTGATAGTCTAACACCTTTGTACATTGATTGAAGTGCTTAAGAAAACACTAACCCAACTCACCCTCAATGCCCAACCCTGGAAAGAGCTTAGACTTACAGACCGGCAAGGCCCAGCATGAATGCCTTCAAATTACTCCAAATTAAAGGCCCTCCTTTCATCTCTTTGCATGCATATATAATTAGGGGTGTAAAGGATTATGATCTAATTGATTTTTAGAATAAAATTAAATTAGCTGAGCCAAATTTTTAGTAATGAAAAAATTAAATCAAACTAAACTTATTTTAAATGGATTTGATTCGATTTCGATGATCAATAGGATGGAAGTTGATTTAAACCTTAAGTCCAAATTATCTCAAGTTAACTTAGGTTTGAAGTTAAAAAATTGAGTACATTTAAAAATTGATTAGATCATATATGAACTATTTTAGTAAACTTTATTAAATATATAATAATGATAATAATAATAATAAATATAAAAAAATATTGAACAATTATAAATAATAAAGGACGGAGATCGATTTAGCAACATCAGTTTAGCTCGACTTTTATCGAATCCAAAAATCAAACTGAGGTTTATAATTAATATTGATTTTCACTTACTGTCTTGACTAAAACCTGAAAATTCTTTTCTGGAATATAGGTACACGTATGTAGAAAAAGTAAAAGTACATAACAATAAAAAAAATAAAAATCGAAAGAAGAAAAAACTGAGGGAATTGGAAGCTGGCGAATGAGAAATCGACACAAGTGAGGAAAGGTGGCGAATGGGAAATCGACACAAGTGAAGAGAGGTGGCGAATGAGAAATCGACACAAGTGAGGAAAGGTGGCGAATGAGAAGTCGACACAAGCGTGCGGGAGGATGTGGGTGTTGGAATGATCTTGACAAAGACTCCAAGACAGGATGCTTTCTTTAATGTCACCTCTGATCCGTCTAGCCTGGTATTTAATGCCTTTCTCATCCTTCTTTTTCTTTTGTTTCCATGTCCAAACACCCTCTAAATATCCAACAACATCGCAAAAAGTAACTCCGCACACCTTTCATCTCCTCCACCAAAGTCTGTAGAATGTACGTGGTACGTACACGCAAGCATGCACATATATGTATGTATATAACTATATATTTTCATTCATATGTGATATGGGAAATTGGAATAATTTTAATTTCAGCCTTTTCAGTACAAATGTATTCCATTGTAACATATCTGCTGTGATTTGGTCTTCTTTTTCAGTGAATATCTCCTTCCCTGTCGACAGCTTGTGACCCGGGTCCAGGGTCCTTCCAGCGTCAACTGGTCATATCCCACCCACATCTTTGCTTCCTTCATCCTTTTTTACTCAGAATTTAGAACTACAACCTTGTACTTGTTGAATCAAGACAATTTTTGGGAAACTTCAACGTGTTTTGTTGCTGTTTTTTATTATTTTAAATATAAAAAAATAATTTTTAGATTTGAAAAATGATATTTTGTTTTTCAAAATTTGTTCTAAAATAGGCTTTTGTTTTTTAAGGATAAATTTAAAGTATTTTTAATTTTTGTTAGTATTCCAAGTAATATTTTGGAAACTTTTAGCAGCTTTATGGAGAATAAGATGCAAAAACTCTTTTTCCTGTTTAAGCTTTGAAAACAAATTTTGCTCCTATGAGTAATTAAGAATAGCTTCTTTTTAGAAATGTTGTCAAAAATTATTTTGTAAGAACTATATTTAGAAACATGCATCATCAAACAAACCCAAACTTTTTCTAAAACAAATTTTATAAAGGAAATCAAATATGAAAAATAATTTTCTTTGAGTTGGTATTGTAATATTAATTCTTATAAATATTTTTTCATTATTGCTGAAAAAAACTCAATAGACAACAATGAAATGTCAAAAATTTGTGTTAAAAATATTGTTTTGTGTCCTGAGTATTAAAACATGTAGGACTTGCTGAAATGGAGGTACACCTCAGAATTATTCAGCCAGTATAAATACCCCACATGGTGCATCCGGGAGGTAAGGAATTTCTGTGTACTTTTACTTTAGAGAGAATATTTTTTGAAGATGTGCAGGAACTAGAATTCAAAATCTAGCCATTTGGAGGAAAGCTGCCCCCCATTCAACCCTCCCTTCTTTGTACATTTAGGCAATGGAAAAGATTTGAACAAAATTTGATAGGTTGATCATAATGAGAAAAATCTCAATTCAACTCAAGGATTTGATTGAAGTTCAGTTGAGAACCATTTCCAACACAACACTTGCAAGTTACGTACAAGATGTTGGCATGTTAGACTTTCAGTTCATTCTAAGTTCGAGGAGTGTAAACAGGATGGAAATTATTATAAAAGAAAAAGTTTTAAAACATTATAAAAATTTTCTTTTGTTGACTATTTCAAACATAAAGAATAATTTTTTCAATTTATTCCTGTTTTTATGTACCATATTATTCTAAAAAGTAAAAAAAAAGAAAAATCTATTTCAAAGTAAAAAAACCATTTTAAGCAATAATTTTGAAGCTGGGCCTAAACTATTATGAAATGCATTTTTATCAAACTTTTTCTCACTTTTATTTACGCAAAACAAGAAAAAAAATCTTTTAGTATTTACATGATAAATGCTTTTTTTTTTTTTCCTTTCTTTTTGTTCGTATTTTCACTTTCAGAGAAGCGAACTTAGCCAAAAGAAAGAGATGCATGGAGACAAGAGGATGCGAGAAAACAGGAATTGCCCAGGGCAGTGGGAATTGAGCAAAGAAAAGAGTTTGGCATTGATCGGTGAATGTTGAAAGAAGCAAAGGCACGTGCTTAGAAAAAAAAAGGAAAGAAATAAAAATCAGGGGCTCCCCAATGGAGTTGTACCTCCACCGTTACATATGAGCCTTTTGTGGGTGGGGCAACCATCCCATATTCTGAGGGCGACTGCAACATGGTGATGGGAGCAGGGGCACCATGGTCACAACACTGCATGGAACTGGGTTCTCCCAATGGGATCTCGACACGCTGTTTGTGATGTTTGAGGTTGCTCATCATATACCGCAGTCACCATGGTAATAAAACAACTATAAATAAATAAATAAATAAGAGGGTGGGATTGTGGATTTGTGTTGTTTTTTAGTGGTGCGCAGACTGCAAAGAAATCCCACGAAGGCAGCTCAGCAACCAAAACCCAGGTTGCAGAAATACAAAGTACTCTCTTGCTCTCTGTCTCCCTCTCATATATCAGCAAACCTAGCTAAAGCCCTAGAGATTAGCAGAGAAGAAGAAGAGAAAATGGGACACAAAATCCATATTTTTAGAGCCGATTTTCAATTTTGAAATAATTATTATTAACGTAATAATCACAATATTACCAATAAGAAGCAGAAGCGGAAGAATAACAAGGATAATATGGGAAGAGGGAAGGTGGAGCTGAAGAGGATCGAGAACAAGATAAATCGACAGGTGACATTTGCAAAAAGAAGGAATGGATTACTGAAGAAGGCCTATGAGCTTTCAGTTTTGTGTGATGCTGAGGTTGCGCTCATCATTTTCTCCAACCGTGGCAAGCTTTATGAGTTCTGCAGCGGCTCTAGGTATATTTCTTTCTCTATCCTTTCTTTTATCTCATCTATCTATACACTTACATGTCTATCTATGTACATGCTTGTCTGCCATGAACGCGGGTTTTTTTCTTCTGGGTCTCCTTTTGTGTTTGAGTCATGAATTCTTAGATTTGCCTGGTTATGGATGTGATTGTGTGCAGTTTTGAAAAGGGTCAGGTGGCCTCCTTTCGGGAGAATTTAGGTTATGATTTTTGACATTTTTTTGTCTTTGGTTGGATTATTGATCTGATCTTTTATTTTTGGTTCCGTGTCCATGCTGATGGTGAGAGATCCGAGACCAAAAGACAGCTTGGTTCAAGGCTGTAACATTTTGGTTTTGTGCTTTTGAGATTGTCTTTGTAGACATATCCAACACAAAATGGGGACGATATATGCAGAGTGGGACTGGTTCTTCATGAAATTGGCCTTAGTTGCCTAAGTTTGTCAGTTCATTCGACAATTTGATGGCGGATTGAACTCATATTTTACATGTATAATACTTTTACTTGTCTGGGATGCCATTGACGTGTGGATTAAGAATTTGCTATGCCGGCCTTGTTAATCCTTTACATATTTGAGAAAGGTAGAAAGAAATTAAAACAACTGGGTAAATGATTGATGGAAGAGCTGTTGTACGAGCATTTAAGAACATAATCCTATGTCTCATCATTAAACTTTTTATTTTAGAGTTTTTCTTACCCTTTTTTTTTTTTGTTCAAGTATGGATGCAAAGTATTGGGTTTCCAAGATAGAAGCTAGGGCTTCTGCTTTAAAGCTGCAAATTTGTACACAGTGGCCTCGTAGTCATGGAATAGTCAGTCTGAGTTCATAACTGACTAATGCTGTAGCTGTAGCTGAGTGTGATTTCATTTCATTATATTTTGAGAACAGCACAAACCCTTGTTTGCCTTTTCTATGTGAGGCAATTCTTGTATGATAAAGCTAGGTTATATAAGTATTTTTTTTTTCTTTGAATAGTCGTGACTTGCTGCTAATATCCATTGATTTAGTTTATGCCTAGATTGTTTTTCCGGATCCATGTTAGTCAATTTAATGATTTAGTAATTTGCATCAAACATTACTTTAATCAAAAGGTGCATCTGCCCAGCGTCAAGGAAGTTTCCATCTGTTATAATATGATCTCGCAAAGAGGTAAGGGACAGTACTGTGTCTTCTGAATGGAAATTCATTGGGAAATTAGGGGTTGTTGTGAGCAATTAATTAACGTCTATTGACTAGTAATTAACGTTTGTAGGTTGTGCTTTTAATTCTGGTCAGATCAGCATCCCTAATCCATTGCACTGTCTGTTGCATATTAGTTTTAAATATTAGAGATCAGTAGGATAATAGGATAAATCTTGATTAATATTTGGATACTTTTATAAATAAATAAAAAATTCTTCAGATATGATTACTATCTAAAGACAATATGCATATATACACAACTAAGAAAATCTCAGAAACTTATTGTTTATGGTTGAGTCTTCAAATGAGTTATTGCAGGTCATTAGGATAATGAATTTTGATACTAGAAATAACACATGGATTGTCTTGCAAGGCAAGCTAGCTCCATTTGAAACATAAAAAGATCTGTATGTGAAGGTTTCATGAAAATTATAATTTTTAATCAATCCCTGTATATATATATATTTCCTAAGTCCATTCCCATTTTTAGTATCATTTTGACTTTCACTGCCATTTAATTAATTATTAACAAGTTTAGGTTGCTTCATGTTACCTGTGCACCCATTGAAGGAGACTTCATATCTTCATGATGATTAGATTTCATGGAAATGTTATTGCGTTAACCTGAGAATTATTTTCTTACAAGGGATGAAATAACCCCAACAGTGTGAAAGTAACTCTTCACATGTTTCAACTTGAAAAGTAATATGCTCTTCACATAAATTCCTTCAATATTTGGATCATTTTCATATATATTTTGGAAGAGAGAGTTATTTTTACAAGAAAAGATGAAGGACATTTGTGTCCAACAAAGGTGCATTTTTAGACTCAAACATGAGAAGGGTTACTTTAAAAATATTGGGATTATTTCATTTATTTTACCCTTAACATAATTGTAGGCCACTATTATACAATGTGTTTGTGTTCATATTTGTATATTTTTAGGATATAAGATATATGATAGTTAATAAAATTTATAAGTGATGCATTAGGATATTAGCATTAGTCACGACATTAATTGAGCATCATATCCCATAATATAAAGTCATGGTGCTTCACAATTGATTCATGTTGGAAGCTTGGGACTGATCAAGGGATCGCACATAGTTTAGGGTTATGATAAAAAACCAAGCTACTTTAATTTTCTTAAGAACAAAAAGGGAGTGCCAGTGTTCTTGAAGTTGATTTTGTTGCTTCGAGATTACATCTACTAGGTTCTTTATTTGATGCTTTTGTGACTGAAAAATAAAATCTCTCTGACAATAATTGCCAATTTAAAATGGTATATTGAATTATAATTTGAATGATGGAGCATCTAGTATTGGAGTCCTAGCTAGCTTTAGAATATGCTATTATCATGGACATGGTTCAAATGCGGCCATTGTTGATATCAGGTCAATTGAGGTTAGATTTCTCCCTTGATTGTGGTAGCGAAAGTTCCAATCCAGCAACTAGAGACTGGGCTAGCTTCTTCCTTGCATAAAAGATGTCCGGACAGGTTGTCTGGACACACCTTTTGAAGCTCAAGTTAGACACAAAATGGGTAGGAACCTTTAGAGAGGAGAGAAGATGTGAGAGTCATTTGGTGTTGCGTACCTAAGTTCTGTTTCAGGGGGGTTTTTATAGTGCTCAAGGGGAAAAACACTATAGTGCTGAACTGACGCCTTGACCTAAACTGCAATGATGGTTGTCCAGTGGGTGACAGGGCAATCATTGCAGTTCAGGGTGGCTGTGGCTGCATCAGAAGGCGCATCATGGTGCAGCTTGCCGCCGTTTTAGCTCGTTGAAGGTATGGGACAAGGTGTGATAGTCCACTGATGCAGATGTAAGGATGGAGGTAGGTCCCCTCAATCACTCCTATGTCAGATGGTCGTCGTTTCATGTATCAGGGAGGATTTGGGACTGACAGGAAGATGTTGTCCGCTCAGTGAACCCATGTGGTCCAAATTAAACTTTCCTGGGTATTTCGATGGTTGTCCGGACAGTAATGGAGGGAGTGACACATGGTCCAACAAGGGTACTGTCACGTGAACAAATACGTGGAGGTACACATAGACAAACATGTGAGAGAAGGTCCCACAACCATGATAGAAAAAAAAACATGTTAGGTTTTGCTTCTAAGTTAACAAAGTGATCTAAGTCTCAAGCACACCTTCTCCATGACATTTGTGTGACATTAATTCATCTGAGGGGACAAATAGTTTGTTATTTACAATGTCTTGTACTTGAGAATTATATCTTTTTGCATACATTCAGCGCTTAGTTTATGTAGACTCACTTGCATACAAATTTGGCGTATGTAGTTTTTTTCAAACCAAGAATGACGAAGTGAGATGATCAATGAAATAAGAATCATAATAAATGATTGGCGGATGGGCAAGTTGACAATATTTTAGGAGCTTAGTGGCATGCAAAGACCTATGCTTTGGGGATTAGATATTACCCAAGCCTTACTCATTGAGGTGTGAAACATGTGAGGTGCATGGTTCACACCTCAAGGCATGTCTTACACATGCTTCATTGGATTGCCTTGTGGAAGGAAAGAAAAAATAAAATAAAATTATAAATAAATTAAAAGTTAATAATTTATTTATATATATATATATATATATATATTTAAATTTATTTCACTTATTTTTCTTAATTATATAAAGATTGAATTATTTCAAAATGTATACATTTTAAACTAATTTTAATTATATTTGATTTCTTTTATATTTTTTTATAGTGAAATCAAATATAAGAAAATTATTTTTCTTAATATTTTTTTTCTTAATACTTTAGGGAATCAAGTATAATCAAAAGACTGTCAAAAAGGATGTGGGAAGGAGCATATTAGAACCCTACCTACTAAAATTTTGTCTTGTCCTCAATGAGTGTTGGTTGACTGAGTACTTGAATCATTTGTCACATGTGAAGTGTCTTCAACATCGATCAATATACCATTGGGATCATGGATTTCTTAATTACATGTGAAGTGACTTTACCGTTGGGGTACCATTTTTTGTATGTGGGATCATGGATCAATTGTTATTATTGCTAAGGGTTCTAGAATTTGTTTCATTTGATATGGTCACATGATCAAAGCAATTCATACGTTCAAGTTTTGAATGATATGGATAAGGGAATATTTATATTGATGCTAGTCTGTAGAATGAAGTTGACCGAGTCTAAGAATTGAGTTCAAGGAATTAAAGGATGTAGGGCCATAATGTAGGACAACACCCCTCCAAGCCAATTTGTAGAATGAAGTTGACTAGTCTAATAGCTACCATCAAGGAATTAAAGCATATAGGCCAAAAACACCCCCCTCTGGTGCGTTAGAGAAGCGATAACACCCTTCCTCAGGTGTGCTATAGAAGAGACTTGAACTTGAGGCCCCTAATTACCTATGGTTTTAACAGTATGTTTTTTTTTTTATAGGAGGTTTTAACAGTATGTTGAGTCATCAACTTTTCTAAAAACTTGAACAATTAGTATATGGATTCATGATGTATACCAAACTAATAGAAAGCATTCAGTCTTTCACTATTATGCATATTTCTTCTAGTCCTTGAGAGTTTGTAGCATAGATTGAAGATTCCACCGATTACCACCAAGAAAAAGATGCTAGCTCCTTACTTGTCCCTAGTTAAGCCTCTAGATTCATGAATGCAGATGATTTAATTAGATAGTGTTGAATTTCCCACAACCAGCCACATTTCTTCCACAAGGTGTAAGATAGCATTGAATCTACCTTTTTGCATTGTAAAAAGCTGACACAAGTGAAGCCTCTGAACTTTTTGGACACCTGAGTAAAACTCATGATTTCACAGAGAGGGTAAAAACTCCCTTAAACTTAGCAAGAAAGGTGTTGCGAACACCATTGATGAATGATTGATATTCTACACCCTTAGAAAAATGACATATTGGTGCCATTAGGATCAGGTTGGAGATGATGGAGTTGGTCCTTCTCCTAGTCTCTAACCAGACATTTGATGGCCATAAGTGCCTTTCCAACTTGTTTTCAACTTTGTGCTTGTTTAAAAATAGTGTCCTCTCTTTTATATGTACAGATTGTAACTTCTCTCTTGGTCTTTAAGTGTCTGGTGAGTCTTGCATGAAAGGAGAAAAGTCATAATTTTCCTTGTGGAGCCATGCATGAAAGAATTGAATGTTTGCTTTAAGTATTCTATATAGAATTTGATAGTTTTTGTATGGAATTATGGGTAATGTTTTTTTTTTGCTTTTTCATTTTAGCTTTAAAAATTACGAGGATTTGTGAATATCATTCCTGAGGCAGACACCCCATGCAACTGGGATCTTAATTATTAACACGTACCTGCCCTCATCTACAAGGATTTCCTTTAGGTTTAAGATATCTGTCACATGATTGAGGAACTAGCCTTATATTTCCCTTGACATAAATACCTGATCAGCCAAAGTACTCCTATTTGTTCTTATATGTGCTGCAGGTAGAGGAAATCATCTAATATAAAATCATATCAATGTGAGAAAATAGAACTAAGATATGGTACAAATTTTAGAGGTAAAAACCTTAGATATGGAGCAAAAGACTGTATAGAGAATCTTCAAATATCCAGACAGTGATGGGACATAGAAGAATCCTCTCACTATTAGAAATTTGCTTATGGATCATGGTTTAATTCTTGGTTCCACGTGGCTTAATCACCATCACATGCAGAAAAGACAGGACAATTTTTTGATGCATATGCAAAGTGTCACTGATTGTTTTTCACATGCCTAAATTGAACGCTAAGAAGAAAATTTTGTCTTCCCTCTAGTGATAGAAAATTATGGTAGTAATAATTAATAATATGTCATTTTATTCACCCAACAGAACTAGTTTTATCTCTGAAAAGTGAGAGCCAAAAGGTTGATTTCCAACAGTACTACTTTCACTATCCTACTCCACTAGAGATGCCTCTTTCAGTACTCTTACTGTCCTTCACCTTATTCTTTGTCTCTAATCTAGCATGCCAGAGACACTCGAGAGGTATCAAAGATGCAGTTACAGTGCACTGGAAGCCAGCCAACCTGCAAAGGAGACACAGGTATCTCGTTAATGGGTTTTTTTCCCTCCACTTTCATTACATTCATCAACTGGTCAGGGTCATACTGGAGGTCTCACTCTGGCTCTTAGCTTTGTGCTCTAATGCATGATTCATCATACTTTTATTGTAAATTTTAGCTAGAGTGGTCAATACCAATATGCCCATTGAGCTTTTTCACTTATCATTCTGTTCATTCTCTCAAGCAGAACAGTTACCAGGAATATCTGAAACTAAAATCAAAGGTCGAGGTCCTGCAACGAACTCAGAGGTAAAGCCACCATGGTGTATCGCTTGCACTGCAACATTGTGAATTGAAAAAAAAAAGATATTAAAAAAAAAAAAGTAATCATTCATCTTGCTTATATAGACATTATCATAAAAACATTTCAACTTGGAAATATGTAGAAATTTTCTGGGGGAAGATTTGGGGCATTTGGGTACAAAGGAGCTTGAGCAGCTTGAGCATCAGCTGGACAAGTCATTGAAGCAAATCAGATCAACAAAGGTATTGGAGTTTTAACTCTGAAACCATGTATTTTTAGAGATGCCTGAGACTGAAAAACTTGGAAAATGCTTTCTTGGTTGTCAAGATAGCATGCAAAAGGAAATGAAAATTTGAAAATTTCTAACTGAATGGGGTTTGAGTGGCTGATTCACAATTTTATCTCTGTTTTCTAATGGTTTTTTGTCAACTCATAGCAGAGCATGTAACTCTGACAACGCTAATGCCTCTTTTGTCAATTTTCCTGGAAAATTGAAACAAGAATATCTTAACCTCCATTTGCTGTTTTTTTTCTCTTGTTTGACAGTATCTTTATGCACCCTCCTTAGAGGAAATAGAAAGTTTCATGAATGTCGATTGGGTAGAATGACCTGAGTGAGTGATCGAAATGTAGAGAAATTGAAACTAGTTCAGCCTGAAAAGGACAAGTAATGGAGCCTTGCACCTTCAACAATAATGAGGAAAAGATTCTAAGTCACTGCTCCACCTTCTCAAACCAATAATACTATCTCCCCTGTTTATCCTATTATACCAACTACATTTCAGACTTCCACCTACATCACGGAATACCAATAGCAGTCTTTATTATACCAACTACAATTCAAAGTTCCACCTACATCACAGAATATTAATAGCAGTCTGGAGACATTTTGTCCAGATGTGATAAACTTATAAAACCTATAACGAAACTCCACAAAAACATAAAATCTATTAAAACTCATTGAATATCGAAACTCAAGCCTCTTACATATGAAATATACACTTAAAGCTCATAATAGCCCAAAACCCATTAAAATCCTTTCAATGTTTGAAGCTTAAACCTCAACTATCTTTGGGTTATTAAATCAAGACTAAAGTCTCAATGTGGTGAAGCTTCAATCATCCTAACCGAAGTTATAATCTCAAGCCTAATTTACAAAGTTTTGTTTTATTGTAAGCCTTGAGGTATAAGTCTTGATAGCTTTGATAATATACATTTTTTTAATCAAAACAAATCAGTCTTATCATTGAATTGTGCAAACTAGTATTTATAAAATAAATAAATAATCTAACTAAAGAGTAAAGAAATTATACAAGGAACTATAAGGAAAAAATAACAAAATAGTAGAAAAGATATATTGATGACAATGAGGTGAGTTTGAAATTTGACAAAATATTGATGACAATGATAAAGTGTAACCTAATCCCGAGGTTTGAAATTTGATTTTACTGTCTGAGCCAATGTTGGATATCATACCACTTCATCTATATCGTTCTATTATATGTATATATAAAATGAAACAAAACAAAATCTAAATTTATTTTTATTTACCTTTTGAATGCTTGTAAAATAAAGATACAAATTTTTACTTTTCATAAAAAATAAGATAAAAATTTATGATAATTTATTTATAAATTATATATATGTTCTATATAATTCAACATTTCTAAATCAAGCATAAGATTGAATTTAACTTAAATTTTTCTTTTTTTCCTTTTTAAACATATTTGAAATAAAAATATAAGTTATTTTTTTATACAAAAATATTAAATACAATTAATTTATTTATATTAAAATAATTGAAAATTTCTAAATAAGATGGGTAGGACCAATAAGGTCAGGTGAGTATGAGAATTTAGTTATTATCTCACCCAATCAAAGCCCAACTCAACCCACTTGAGGAATGGACTCAACCCATTCCATTTGAATCCTTAGATACAATTGGGGGAATAAAAACTCTCCCACAAAATGGTTTACGATAAAGCTCCAAGCTCCAAACTTGCTTAGAGTCATGTCCACTAACTATTTAGCTTAGCGTAGAATAAGACACCCCATAACTATGACTAAATCTTCAATTTGATGTGATCAAAGGTTCTTTTTTCACTGACCTTATTTCTTGCTTAGACACCCAAGATGGTTGCAGCAAAATCACCTTCAACCAAGAGGTTGAATAGTCCCAAAGAATTAGCCAAGCCCTCCTACAATGTCTCAAACCTTTTTTGTAGTCGCTCTGTCCCAAGTTACCTACCTTAACTGCCATGCATCAAAATTTAATTTGATGTTTACCTGTATGAGGGGTTTCTAATCAGCTTGTATCTTCAGAATGCTCCTCCTAGAAGAGCAAACAAATTTGTAATCCAATACCATGAAGCTTAGGGGAGTAGTAAGGAAAGGCCTCTGTAACTAAAGCCACAAAAGAAGAAAGAAAATGCCCATTCTGTATATATATGTTTGTTACATGAAATACACCAAAATCAAAGCAAGCCATAACTAGAAATGAATGAATTCCAAGGATTTTAGACAAATAAAAAAGATGATTGTCCTCTACATTCATCACAAATCCCAATACACCTAATAAACATCTGGATTCGCCATAGTCCCTCTTGCAATACTGCAACCACTTTATGAATTGGTTATTTCTAAACGAATCATGAAAGGTATAATGAACATATCTTATCTCCACAATAAATTAAAAATCGGGATTAGAGGGTAAAAAATTGTTAAAAGACAGCCTAATCAATTTCTAAGAGCCTAAAAAACTTGAGCCATAGCTCACAAGCAATTAGATGATAAAGAAAAAGGCGAGTTATGAACATAACATACCTACCAAGGCTAAGATCCTTGCCAGCTCTCCTCGAGTACTATAATATGCTATTGGCAAGAAAAGGGGTTGAATGGTTGAATGAAGTGAGGATTAAAAGGTTCGGCTAACAGAATAGACAGGGAACAGACCTAAGGAGTCATCAAGAAATAAAGAAAGATGTATTTGAAACAAACCCAGAGTTATTAGGAAATAGTGTAGATATGTAGAAAGTAACAAGGACACAAATACTAAGAACTCATAATATAAATTTGTTAAAAACAAAATGAAATTTATTAATTGACTGGGACCCTGTTTGGATTCACTCTTAAAAATCCGAAGTTCGGAGGGTTGTCCTTTCCAAACTTGGATGGTGACCCCTTTAGAATTTGGATGTTACCTTTATATTCTCTTTTCTTTATTTTTTGAAAAAAGATCGACTTTCCATTATAACTGCTGTAGTTCTTAAGATACTATAGTCATCTCATAAGCTATTGTAACTTTGTATTTAGCTTTATTCAACCTGATCTGGGATAGGGGCATGACTTCTGTTTAGCCATTGCTGGAAACACATCCCAGTTTAACCTGTGGGTCTCCTATTTAGGTTTGACATTAATCCACCACAAAAACAGAGTCTTGGTGATCTTTTTCCAGAAAGTGCTTAGTAGACTGGAATCATAGGTCGCCTTCTCTTGATGATCTAAGCTGTCAATTCCTTAACCTATTCCCAATTTCTTATATTAAGAAGTGGTTTTCAACATTGAGAAAACTATTCCCTGAATGATATGAAGATGAATGAAGAAAGTGAACAGGGAAGAATTACAAGTGGCATAAAACAATTAAATGAAAAGCAGAACAAGTGTAGAGGATAAAAAAGAGAGTTGCCACCCAAGTTTGGTAGTATAACAAGTAAATTGGAAAAGAACTCAACTTTATTGGAATCCAGTCCTTGAAATTATATCCTTTGAATTGCTGATATGCAATTCAAATGGAACCGTCGTCAACTCATGATTTTTTCTTTCTCCATAAGCATTTAAGACAGGCAAGATTACTACATAATCAAGTAAGGGGGCTTACAATTGATGTCCTGATTATAGTCTACTGTACCAGAATCCAATGTGATAAGGATGTAGATTGATTGAAATTTTGTTTGACATGGACGTGCATTGTATGACTCAAAGTGGTTTTCCATTATAATGTAAATCTGATGTTCTATTAGCAATATGCTATTGATGAACATTGATAAATCTTCAGTATATTTTCCTCTTATTTTTTGCTCATTGCTCCCAGTCCTCCGAATCTGGGGAATTGGAAAGAAACTGTTGTACATGATTACACACTTGTAGAATTGAGAGTGAATACTTTCTTTCTCCAAACTCAGAAGTGCTCTAACTCTAGGAAAATATTCTTACTATGCTATTCATGCTTTGCAGACCCAATTTATGCTTGATCAACTGTCTGATCTTCAAAGAAAGGTACGCATGCCTAAAAAATTCAGTCGCATAGTTATATATTATTCAAAAATCACTGTGGAGTTGTATTCTTGTGCAGGAACAAATCCTAATGGAAGCCAACAACGCCTTAAGGAGGAAGGTAGTTATACCTGCTCAATGATTTTGCTTTTGATTTTGAGTTGAAGAATGTGGGCAAGTTTAGATGGAGTGTTTTTCTGTCCTTTGTAGTTAAACCCGGCATGAGAATCTCTCTAGTCCTGTATGGATTCAGGAAAACCTGAACCCTTCTGCATTTTCTTCTGGGCTTGAGTTTCTTCAGTTGTCCAACTTAAGTTCTCATAAATAACTGATCATCCCCAAACTGTCCAGCACTAGTATTCCGGATTTTTCTTCTTTGGTTTTCCACAATCAAATATTTGACACAATCCCTGAACTCTGTCACCCCAATTTATGGATTTAATTGTTGTAACTGTTATATTTATAATAGGGTATTTGTCAGTTAGTCAAACTTTTATGTTCTGCAGTTGGGTGAAAGCAGTGCAGAAAGTGGTCTGGGATCAACATGGGAAGCTGCCGCACATAATCTACCATACAATCGCGAGCCTGTTCAGTCAGAGGACTTTTTCGAGCCTCTGCAATGCGATAGCACTTTGCAGATTGGGTAAATTTCACCTCCTCCTAATGCAAAAAAAAAATAATAATAATAAATAAATAAATCTCTGTTTGAGTTATAGGGTCTCTGAATCAACTAAGTTGCCTTTCCGTGACATTTTTGGATACAGTTACAATCCTGTGCTGCGGGTTGAGATGAACGGAGCCAGCACAACACAAAATGTCAATGGATTCATCCCTGGGTGGATGGTTTGAAACCCAAACTCATGATCTGTAATTGGCCATAGAAATGCCAACAGCGCAATTGTTTTCTAACCTTCACTAAAATCATGCCTATCCAACCCCTTTTCTGTCATATGACAGAGGACAATAATAGAGCTACTGATTTGAGTATATCTCTAATCTACGTCAAAGTTGTTAATAAAGTCCAATTGAATTGTCGGCAATTGTAGAAACCACAATCCTTGGAACAAATACTATGTAATAAATCCTTTTGCAATAATTTGGGTTGGCTGAAAATTTGTCCATTAAGCTGGCCAAGTACATATAGCTTATTGTGTTTATATTTGTGAAAATTTGAATGGGCAAGGGTGATGGACTGCGTAAACAGATGATATATGGTTGTCTCTGTGTGTTTTAGGAGCAGCTTCTGTACCCATATTGAAATTAATCTACCATGTTTTTATCCTGTTCATGTTTTTCCCAAAACAAAGTCAGGTTCAAATGGGCCAAGCTAGTGAAGATCTGAAAAAATAATGAACAAGACAGTGATGGGCTGAAGCGAGTCTGAGTTGGTGACAGAAAAACCATAAAGTATGTGGCTGATGAGCCAAGATTGATTGAGCCAAGTGGTCAAGTTGTTTGTGGCAAACGTAAAGGATAAAATAACTAGATCCCACAAAAGAATTTATAAAGGCAACACATGATTGCATATTATGTCGGCCTCTCTTTCAAACTCGTGATTTCAAATGAAATTGGACATGCCATCCTCCATTTCACAGTTGTTGTGGTCCTCTCTCCTTCTGCTTTGTTGACAGAATTTCTCGTCATTTATTGGCGTCCTCAAGGCATGTGCTTCCTAACTCTGCTGGTGTTTTCCTGCAGCTCTTATGTCTATGTGTGGGTGTCCCCAGCCCTTCACATCACTATTTAATGGGCGAAGATAACAAGGATCTGTGTGGTTCGGCCCACAGGCAACGTCTCCAGAGCCAAGGCCCAAGGCCATGAAAATTTTTCGATCTAATTGAATTCAGTCTTGTCAGTAGTCAGGGCTGTGAAACTTTTGTGTTTTGATGAGGACATTGGTCTGGTTGTGCTCTTGTGGGTCCTTTGTTCTTCTTACTTCAACTATTCTTCCACCACCGAACCCATGCCAGTTCCAAATTAGTCTTCCCAGAAAAGGGAAAGAAATTCAAAGATGGAGAAAGCAAAAGAATCTCTTTTGGTGAACAATTTGAATTTCCTTTTTGACAATTGAAGAGCAGACATGTAAATGGTACTATAACTGGAGCAGCCACCCACTCACCCATCCTTGATCCTTGTGAGGTGCATTGCACTCATACTTCCTCTTCCATGCATGATATCTTCTTCTTTTCAGTATGGAAAGAAAAAATGCAGGCAGCTATCATTAACGGTATAAGCCTTCTTCCAGCAATGATCAAAAGGGAAAGTTTAAAGTAGCAAACCAAAGGCAGGATATTAACAGATTGTGTAGTTCTCTTCTGGGTTGTTGGTCTTAAGACTAGTACTCTCTATGACTGTGCATGCGTTGGCCCACCATGAATGGGTGTTCTTTTATTTAATTTTATCAACCGCTGGACTCTGACCATGCAGCTTTTGAAATTTCCCTAACTAAACAAGCAGATGAAATGAGTATGCCCAGTTACATGAATGTTTATATACCAAGTTACCAACAACCTTATTTAGTGTTTAGGGTACAAAATATTAACCACGCCAGGGCCTCAACTACTTTTTATAGTCTCAAAAAGGAGAAATAAATGGATGCCAGTGGTCTCATGTGATCAATTGGTGATCTGAGGGAAGGAGGATGAAAAAAAAAATTGAGAATATGAAAACACATGGAGTCGGAGAAAGTAAGTATATTTCTTTAAAATATTCCAATCCTTATCGAGATGGGATTCATTTTGGGTAAGCAAGTGTTGTACTGGTCCCACTGCTGTACTGTTGAATCCAGAGCCATTGCTTAGCTTTACAGATTTGCTTCTATTATGAGCATTTCTCAAAGCCAAATGGGAAATATTCCCAGCTGCCACTGAGAGATTTTGAGCAGAAATCTGGTGTTTTGCCGGTGGAGGAGTGGTGGCCCTCAAGGCCTTGTAAAAGATGTCTCTTACCCACTAGGCAAAGGAGAACTACATTTTTTTTGTGGTGCAAAATGAGATTGACGTTGCACATGGGCAGACTGGATGCTCAAACATCAACATTCATTATTTGACATATGCTCCTTTCCCCTTTTCAGCGGTGCTTAAGGAGCACATGAGGGTCGCCTTTATGTGCGGCACCTCACCCCTCACCCCTTACCACCCCCCTAGACAAAGACTTTTGGCAACCACTTCACTCTTCAAATTGCTTGGCGTGCCCCTTTGTTGTTTATCCATTTTTAGCACCCTTCCTTATTCCCCACTTGTTTGGAGGTGGAGGAGAGAAATTTCTAGAATCAATTCAACTATGGGGATGATGTTTATCATCTTGTAAGTCGTACAATGGGGAAGAGAGATAATAATAATGATGATAATAATAATAATAATAATAATAATGTGTATGAATTATTTGATGAGACCAAATAAAGTTATTGAACATGTGCAAACTATATGAGAATTGATATTGTGTTGTATTTGTTTCTTGATGGGGGGATGCATGAAGTCTCTAAATTGCTTCACCAGTCACCACCATGCATATCTTGTCAAACCGTCCACGATTTCATGAATGACTTTTAAGGCTTTTTGGAACTTGTTTAGTAACCTTACCTTTTCAAAGAAATGACATTTTGAATTTATGAAATCATTTCACAAATACGATTATTATAAATTAATGATCAAACTAAGCTAAAGGCAATTTAGAATGCTCTTTGCATGTGATACTATTAGTGCGCTTAATTATCTCAATTAACATGGATGATTGCCCCAAATTATACCTACAATAGAAGATGGTAGAAAAGTTGTCCAATGCACCTTCTTTGATGGTAAAGTAGGGATATGCGGTGATTATAGAAAGAAGAAACCAATTTCTAAAGTAAACTATGATCTTCCCTCGCTCACTTAGATGTAGCCAACTTAAATAAAGGTTGTTGTTCATGACCTCAAGTAAGGTTGTTACAACCGTGATAATAATATTGGTTAGAATATTAATCTACTAAAAAAAAGTTTGTTACAACCATGATTTAGGGCTAAAATATCAATTAACTCAGGTTCAAGGTTGTTTCGAATGTCAGACTTGTTTTATGGAGGGAGATCGTTCATTTTGTTACCAAAAAGTAGTGCAATATTTCATCTTTGGTAGGGTACAGGTACATTAATTGCTTGCCAAATGCCAGCAAAGAAAAAAATAATCATGTATAAAATATGAATTGGCATTGGCAAGGCTACTCGGATGAAAAAAATCAATATTTTTTCTTATAAGAAAATTTGATAAGAGTAGCATTATTGAGCATTAATGCATCTAGAGTTTATATTCAATAGTTTTTGCTTTAGATGTAAAACTTAGTTTTAATAAGAAATGACAACCAAATCATCCACAATCAAGCCAGATCTTTGGACACAATCAAACCATTGAATATTCTATTGTTTCCTTGTACAATTCTATAAATACCCTATTAATCAACAAATTGTTGGTCTGAGATAAAATCATATATTTTATTCTGTCTTCAATTCATTAGAGTACAGGTGTATATATAGACAAAAAAGAAAAGGCTATACATGGATTATGGCTACAATTGTTGACCTATAATTGACCTTATAAATGAGGGATTGCAGTGACAGATTTTTCTCCTATGATATCCATAATTTTATCTTTTAATGGTTCAGAGAACAGCTCATGCCAACACTCCCCCTCAAGTTGGTACGTAAATATCAATAAGTCCCGACTTGTCTAGTGAGTGATGAAATATTTTACTGCTCACAGCTTTTGTAAGAATATCGGCCAGTTGGTCTTCAGATTTCACAAAAGGGAATCAGATAATCTTTGCATCAAGATTTTGTTTAATAAAGTGTCAATCTACTTCTACGTGCTTAGTCCGATCATGCTGAATGGGATTATGTGAGATGTCAATTGCTGCTTTATTATCACAAAACAACTTCATCTCGGAGTTAAGGGCAAAACCAATTTCCGTTAGAAGTCTCCTAAACCACAATAACTCACATAGGCCTTTAGCCATTCCACGAAACTCAGCTTCCGCACTAGATAGAGCGACCACCTTCTGTTTTTTGCTTCTCTAAGTAACCAAGTTTCCTACAACAAAAGTGAAGTAGCCTGAGGTGGATTTCCTATCCGTGATGTTCCCTGCCCAATCTACGTCTGTATATCCTTCTACTCTTAGGTGATCATTTTTTGAGAACATAAGTCCCTTTCCAGGGGACGACTTCAAATATCTCAAAATCTGCATAACGACACTCATATGATCTTCACTTGGACAATGCATAAACTGGCTTACCATACTTACTGCATAAGCAATATTAGGTCGTGTGTGAGAAAGATAAATAAGCTTGCCTACCAGTCTTTGATACCTTCCTTTGTCTGTTGGTACTTGATTAGGATATTCTCCAAGTTTGTGATTCGGAATTATTGGAGTTTCTGTAGGCTTACAATCAAGTAATCCAACCTCTGTTAATAGGTCTAAAATATATTTTCTCTGAGACAGGAATATACCTCGCTTTGATCTAGCAACTTCAATTCCCAGAAAGTATTTTAGTCCTCCTAGGTTCTTCATTTCAAACTTAGATGCCAACTGCTCTTGAAGTCTCGCTATCTCCTCTGAATCGTCTCCTGTGATGATCATATCGTCTACATAGACTATCAGAGCAATCAGTTTGCCCTATCTATGCTTTAGGAACAAAGTGTAATCAAAATTACTTTGCTGGAATCCATACTTTTTCATTGCCGTATTGAATCTCCCAAACCAAGCTCGAGGTGATTGTTTCAACCCGTATAGAGTTCTTTGTAATTTGCAAACAATGTTGCCTTCTGTGTTGGCTACATATCCTAAGGGAATGTCCATATATATATATATATATCTTTTTCTAGATCACCATGTAAAAACACATTCTTTCCATCGAACTGATGTAGGGACCAATCCAGATTTGCTGCAAGTGACAACAATACTCTCACCGTATTTAGTTTGGCAACGGGTGAGAATGTTTCCTGATAGTCAACTCTCTATGTCTGCGTGAATCCCTTTGCTACAAGTCTCGCCTTGTAACACTCAACTGTTCCATCTACTTTGTATTTGATAGAAAACACCCACTTGCACCCCACTATTTTCTGACCTTTAGGTAGATTGACAAGAATCCAGGTCTTATTTTTCAACAGCGCCTCCATCTCCTCCTTCATAGCCTGGACCCACCTCGGGTCTTTCATTGCTTCTTCAATCCTTGTAGGAACCTGACACGAGGAGAGTGCATCTGCAAAAGTCTTTAGAGGTTCAGGAAGCGTCTTTGTGGATACATAGTTGGCAATTGGGTATTTCAATCTCCGGTCTTCTCTGTTAGGAGAGTATCTATCTGGTGGCTTGCCTCGATTATGCCTGTATGATAACTCATAGCCCACATGAGCATCATTAGTTAACACAGGTGTACTCGGAGTGTTCAGGGAACTTACCTCAGGAATATTTTTAGGAGATGGGTCTTTGGATACTGTGGGATGATGGGGTACTATTGACTGCTGTGGCTGCTGCTTTCAGTTACTAATGGTAGAACACCAGGTTTTGTGTCAACATCAGGTTTTGTATTGGATACAAAAACAACAAGCTCCCAATCAAACCTCAGCTAATTCAACTCTTCATTTTGAGGCGCCCCCTGAAGGGTAAAAGTGGATATGGTCGGAGAGTACAAAGTCTCTGATTCCAAGAAGGTGACATCCATCGTCACATAGGTGAGATGATTAGATGGATCATAACAGCAATATCCCTTTTAATGTAGGCCATACCCCAAAAAAAAAAACACCAGACTGCACAAGGATTGAGTTTAGTGCATTGATTCTTGTGTAAATGAACGAAAGCAACACAACCAAATATTCGAGGCGGAAGCATTAAGGTAATAGGTAGAGAGATGACAATGGATAGAGCCTGGAGAGTGATTCATGCCTAATTGGTGTCTCAGCTGATTCATGTCCAGCTGGTGCTCCTTGATGGCGGGAGTAATCAACAAAATTTATAACCTACAACACCATGAACTAGGGTAGCAAATAAAAAGCTACTATAGCATAGTGGCTCTAGGATCGTTCACTGGGAAGGGTACTCAAACTAAAAATGATACCAATTCAAAGTGAATTGGTGCTGTTTCATTTCAAGAATAGCTTAAGAAATAAAACACAAACTTTGGTTGAAAAAGGTTTGGACTTAGATTAACAACACAGCAAGTGATGAAAATTACTTAAGAAGAAAAGCATTCCTTGGAGATTCAGGTTTACAGGGGAGGTTCCTCATGCAATAGCATAGCTCCGGTCAATTGGTTCAATTCCTCTTATTAGAGAATTAACATAAAGTCAATTCTCTAACAGGTGCTGCACAAATGCATCCCTCAATTGGATTTCAGCTTTAATTCTCTCACTGATGCAACTTGCAATGGTTCGAGCCTCTCACTAGCCTTTATCATTCAAGGAGATCTTTAACCTTGGACTTCCCTTCACAAGCTCGCAAGAGATAACTAATGGATGTCTCCTTAGAGTCCAAAAGCTTACCAAGTGTTGGCAATTCTAGAAAATCCTACCTTCAAGTCACCTACCAGAGGCTCGCAAGGGGTAAACTAGTGCATCTCCATGGTTAGAGATCACTTGCCTTACCAAGTGTTGGCCCAGGTGACTCCAAGGCGTTTTAAGTTAACTAAAAACGTAGAAACCATTCATGGGACACACTTTCTCTTCATTCATAGCTGAAACCCCAAAGCTTCTGATTCTTGCACTTGGAATCTTTCCCGGCAACCTTAACTCCAAGGAACTAAAAGGTTTAGTTACTCATTCTCTGGGGAAAGCTCCTCAGAGAGTGCATAACTTAGTAAAATAAGTAAAAAACACAATCAAAGTGAGAAGGTAAAGCAGAGCTCAAGCTCTGTGTTTTTCTTGCTTTGAAACTTTTACAAAAGGTTCATCACCCTCAGAACAGGCTCCTCGGGTTCTATTTAAACCAAAATTACATTTACAGCTATTACATGGATATTTTAGCCAAATTCCTAACTTAAAAGCTAAGGAATTCTATAACTGGTGGCTTACAAGGAGAATTTGGGCATTTAGGCAACAAAAATCTAATGAAAAATATCTCCAAGTGTCGGTTACAAATATCGGGAAGCACTAAGGACCATTTCGCAGGTGCATAATGAGGTTTGCGAAATTTCGCAGGTGCATAAGAAGGGCTGCGAAATTTCTTTGCAGCAAAAGGCTGATTCAACACCTCAGCGAAGTTGGCTTCCATCTTGTGGTGCTTGGCTTCCATCGCGGCGTGAAGCTTCAGGGGAAATCCATGGTACTGTACAAAAAGGCTGCGAAATCATTCCGCAACAAAATGGTGATTTCGCAGCACTTTTCTGAAGCCTTCCTTCAGCTTGGAGCAGTCAGCTTCTAAAGTCTGTAACTTTCTCTTTTCAGCTCCAAATTGCACACGGTTTGAAGCATTGGATTGTTGACTTCCTAAGCTTTCAAATGACATATTGTATGCATAAATTGGACATCAAGAAGTACTCCAAAAGTGGCTGCAGTGACTGTCATCAAGAATGCTTCATGTCTGGATTCTCTTTGCTTTCCCTTGCATTCCAGACTTTGCTTATGGCAAAAATGCTTCAAAGCTTTGATTTTTCATGCCTATGAGCTTCACATTCTTATCCAAGGATTCCATATAAATCTCCTCAATCTCATAATGCTTTGGTGATCAAAATACTAACAAAAACACCAAAACTTACACAATTTGATTAGAATTGATTGAAAGGGGCCTTAACATGCTAATTGGGTTAAAAGGCACTAACTACTACTCAAAAGTGTTTAAAAGGATTAATTAAAAGCTATCAAATAGCACTTTTTGAGTAGTAATCAGAGAAGAGTCTTGAACTTAAGAACCTTAGAAGGCATCCGATTAATAAGGTGAACTGCTGTAGTGACAGCATCAGTCCAAAAATGATTAGCTACATGAGCACCAAGAAGAATAGCTCGAGCAGTCTCTAAAATATGTCAATTTTTCCTTTCGGCAATTCTGTTTTGCTGTGGTGTTTGAGGATAGGTAGTTTCATGAATCAAGCCATGGCGATTGAAATAATTTTTGAAGTCACGATGCATATACTCTCCACCATTATCGGATCGAAGTATGCGAATTGTAGCAAAATACTGAGTTTTAACCATCTCATGAAATGAGCAAAAAACAGAGAAAACTTCATCCTTATTCTTCATTAGATACAACCATGTCATACGAATGCAATCATCCACAAAAATCACAAACCATTGAACCCCAGATATAGTGGGTTTGGGAGATGGACCCCACACATCAGAGTGAATCAATTCAAAAGGTATCTGATTCTTATTAAAACTCAAAGGATAACTAACACGATGACTTTTAGCTAAAATGCATGTCTCGCATTTAAAATCAAATCCGACAAATCGGAAAATAAAGCAGGAAATACAAGTTTCAAATAGCTATAGCATTAGCAATGCTAGTACGTCGAGGAGAGGATCGTGCAGAAAAATCACTTGCATCATACGTCATGTGGTCTGTTGCCCCTGAATTAAGAATCCAACCGTCATATGATTCAGTGGTATTGGTCCCGAGAAAACTCATACCTATATCTAAATCAACTGTTGTTGTCGGAATAAGTGACAATTGAGACTCAGCTGAGGCTATCGCGGCCTTGCCCGTGCCATTAGCTGCATTTTTGCTTGCTCCACCATCATTCCCATTCCCATCCCGTCACCTCTTGGCTTGTAATTCATGCCACCAATCTGGGTAGCCATGCAGTTTGAAGCATGTGTCTTGAATATGCTTCGAATTTCCACAATGAGAGCATTTCATGTCATTGGATGAGCCCTTTGACTTAGAAATTGAGTTGAATTTTCCATTCAATGACAGAGAGTTGGCTGTAGTGGAGGGCCCCTATTTGAGGCTTCGTGAAGCCAATACTGCTCCAGCCGCCTTTTCTCCATCATTGGTTGTCATCACCACCTGACGCACAGCTTCTCTACGAACATGGGCATATGCCTGTTCCACTGTGGGAAATGGCTTAAGCTGCAACACATCACTTCTAATATTATCAAGTTTATCATCCAAACCATCAAGAAAAGTATATACCCGATCCTCCTGCAGCATATTGTTAAAATATTGGATATCTACTGGACATTGCATTGGATTGGGACGACGGAAATCAATCTCCCGCCAAAGACCTTGGAGATCATTGTAGTATTTTTCCAGAGAGCCACTACCCTGCCTGAGTTGTGCCACTCGCCGCCGGAGTTCATAAACTTGGGTTGCATCACTTCCATCGAAGTAAGTGGTTGCAATTGCATCCCAAACTTGTTTTTCCATTGGAAACCGAATGAAGTTGCCAATAAGGGATGGATCCATCGAACCAATCAGCCATCCTTTCACAGTTGCATTCTCATTCCACCGCCTACGGAAGGAAGGGTCGATTGTTGATGGTTGAGGAAGGTCGTCGTTGATGTAACTAAGTTTATCCTTGTCCGCGACATACATCTCTACAACTTGTGATCAGAGGGCGTAATTCGTGCCGTCCAGCTTGATGCCAATCGGTGCAATGCTAAGTCGGTGGATGGAATGGACGTCGGAGCTTTACTCAAAGTTTCTATCATCCTTGTCGTCAGTTCAGACAGTACAGATGGAGAGATTGAAGATTCACCTGAGCGCTCACCCGAGTGAGGATCTGTATCTGCCATGTGAAAAGAGATTGGGCTCTGTTTTCAAGAAATTTGGTTGAACGGAGGATAGAGGATCGAATTCTGCTCTGATACCATGTTGGTCTGAGATAAAATCATATATTTTATTCTGTCTTCAATTCATTAGAGTACAGGTGTATATATAGACAAAAAAGAAAAGGCTATACATGGATTACGACTACAATTGCTTTCCTATAATTGACCCTATAAATGAGGGATTGCAGTGACAGATTTTTCTCCTATGATATCCATAATTTTCTCCTTTAATGGTTCAGAGAACAGCTCACGCCAACACAAATATATAACATCATTCCTCTACAATTCTATATATATACCCAATTAATCAATATGAATATACATCTTTCCTCCATTGTTGTGCTTGATCTTTTGTGGTATGAGAGCACCATTACTCCTACGAGCATACCTAATCTCCATTACTCCATATCTCAGATTTTCCTCTTTGTCTACCACAATGGTTCAAGAGTCATATATAGCCGAATCAAACCAAATTCTTAATGTACATTATCACTCTTAGAGGAAATCTCAACAACATGTTAGTGACTTTTAATTAACCATAAAGAAAAATGGCATTGACATTGTAAATCCAAAGCACAAACTTTGGAAGAGGCAAGAGAGTCCCCTCTTTAATGTCATGCTTGCATCTGTTAGTGATTGACTTACACCTTTTGTTGTTTCTATTGGATCAACCAAAGAATCATGGGATCGATTGCATAGGACTTGTCAACAAGTCACAATCTCACATCTTTGATCTCTAAGAATCTCTTACTAAATTCATGAAGAATAATATGATAGTTGCAAAATTTATGCAAACTATCAAGGGCATTGCTAAAGAATTAGCACTTGTCAAAACCCTTATTGAAGGTCATGATTTAGTGATTGTTATTGTATTGAATGGATTGAGAGAAGAATCCAATAATAAATGTTTCCGATTGAACTAGAGATACTAATTTCCTTTAAAGAACTTCATGAGAAATTGACAAATCATGAGTGACATCTCAAAAGTCATATTACTAAATGAGAAAATGTGTAAATAACAATCCCCATAACAAAAATAAATATAACAATCCCCATAATAAGAATAAATGGTGCAATGACAATAACTACAATTTTGGCAATCAACATTTGAATCAAGGAATCACTACGAACCACAATCATTGAGGACATTTTTCCACTCAAATAAATCGTTTTTTCACTTTTATTTATTTTTATTTTTTTGCAGTAGCCTCTCCACTTATTTTTCATTTTTATTCAAAATTGGTATTATTTTTAATATCCAGACAAAGACACAAGCAAGTAGCATCATAGTTTAAAAAAGAAAAATGTCCATTAGTGAATGATGGATGACAGTTTAGGATTGATTAAGAATTACTGTTACTTTATGAAGAATGTGGGGTGAAGGCCTGAAGGGCGGTGATGTGGTGGCGTGATTTAGGACTCCAGAATAATGGTTGTAATCCGTGAAAAATGTGGAATCTGTGAATAGGGATTTCAACTTGATTGCTCCTGGCCCTATGTCATGGCCCCGCTAAGACGATAAGAAACAAAGAGATAATAAGGGCGATACTTGTACTAGTTGGCATGGCGCCTCTGCTAGACGCTGACAAGTGACGAGCTAGGCCTTGTATATTTCTCGTGAAGATGTAGGGTAGGTCATGACTCGTATAATCCATAAACGTAGGTGATTTTTTGCCTCATGAGTGCACTCTCAGTGGGCGTGATGTGTACGAATTTCAGCTAAGATGAGAAAATGGGACCAAGGTATCAATGTTTTTTATTCTTTCAAGGAGGTATTTCTTAAAACAAATTTGAGTTATGTTTTTAGATTGCTTTCAGCAATAATAAAAAACATAGGGATATTTGAATTTTTTTTTTTTTTTAGTATACTATATATCTTTACCGAAGAATGGATTTTTTTTTTCCCCTTAAGACTAGAGAAAGGTGGATAGAGTGATGTTAACCGAGTTGAAGAGTGAGTTTTTCCATCCAAAATATTTACTTAGTTGACTTTTAAATTTTATAACATATTTAAAATAAATTTACCTTCAAATCATAAACTTTATTTTGTAAATATCTCTTTTAACCCAACAATCTATTGTTCTAATCATTTTCTTTTAAATATGACAACATTTATAAATATTTATCTCCTCGATGAACTTTCAAATATTTTCAACTAATATGCTTATAAATCTTGACTTCACTTTTACGGTATTAAAATTTAAAATAATAATAAAATTAAAACAAAAAATCCAAAGAGAAAGTTTTTTGGTAGTGATTTGCTCATTACAACAATTGAAAAACATATTAGTTTTGAATTAATAAGCTTTATCGTTCGAAATTTTTCAAATATTAAAGGTTTATTTCGTCATATTTTCTCAAACTTCTTTTTCAAAACTAATTTTAAATTAAAAAATAATAAACAGTTTCTAAAAAAAAGTTTTTTATCAAACGAATTATGTTTTTTTTTTGTTTTTAAAAAATGGTGAAAACATCTTTTACTTATTTTTAAAAATTATTTTTTGAAAACAACAATTAAACAATGTTAAAAGAATTTAAAAACAGTTTTTTGTTTAAAAAAAAAATTATTTTTAAATCACGCTATCAAAGAGGCTTTAAATTTTGGGTTTAGATTGCTGGGATGTTTTTGTGTTTGAAAATCTGAATATTGAATGTATTTTGGGTGACAATAGTACTGTGCAGGTGGAATTTGGAGTAGATATAAGTATATACATTTAATAATAAAAAGATGAGAGGATGCAGCGGTATAATGCTAATAAAGTTAAGAGCAAAGGATACCAACAGCGGTACCTTTTTTCTTTTTCCCTTTTAGAAAATAACACAATTTGTCTATTATTTAGCGTTTTCCATGACCAAATAACATTTAATGTTTTCTAAACGTGCACTATGAGTCTGACTCCAAAAAAATAAAAAGACAAAAACCCCAAATCCAAATGGAAGAATGACCACATAAATCTGTCAATAGCTCGGAGCACCCATGCAAAGGAACAAAAATTGTTATCCATGTCATTTAATCAATTGACAAAGCTAAAATACATCAAGAAAAAAACATTAGTTGCATGGTTTTCATTTATGAATAAAATACACTCAATGTATAATACCTTTTCACTTGATATACAAAGCCTGCTCAAGATCCACAATTAAATGACTCTGCATGGAATACGATCCTTGGAAATTAAAAGTAGCTTCAATTGGTTCATATTCCATTCTCATAAGCCTTTGCATGATGTTAATTAAGTCAAATGAAATGTATGTCAAATTGCTATACAAACAAGATATACTTGGTAACCAAAAATAGTTTCACTCGATGTATTTATGGTGTATAAGTCTTTAATTTTGAATATGTAAGAATGAAAGGAGTTATTTGGACATTTTGTCTTTAAGAACCCGTTGACAATCAATTACAAGTGATCATGTGATGATATAAGTCTTATTTTGTCTACATTTGATAGAATCATGTGTACAATTCACATCATATTGTTTTGCACTACTATCTTATCCCGTCATACATTTTGTTTATATCTTAAGTCAATTTGTTTGTAATCTTGTTTAATAATCAAAATTGAGAAAACAAAGGCTATGCTTAGTTAAAAAAAACACCCAAAAGGGGGTGGGTGAATTGAGTTTTTAAAATCTTTTCAATCACAATAAATTCAAACACAATATAAGCAAAATAAAAAGATAAGAGTTTAGAGAATTCAAACTTGGGTTTATAGTAGTTCGACACTTTTTTGCTTACATCCACTCTCCTCAACCTCCTAACTGAGTAAGGGTTCCACTAACTTGAAGCTTCAACCAAGCTTCCAATCTTCTTACACGTGGATTCCGACTCCAATGGACTCTTACACAATCTCTTCAAGATTCAAACTTCTTGAAAGCTTTGACACTCAGATTTTTACAAGAAATGATTCCTCAACCTAGCTTAAGGATAACTCAAATACAAGATAAAGCTAGGATGACACATACGAGTACACTAAAGGATATGCAAGTGGTGATTTAATGCACTATGAAAAAAAATAAGAGCTTTTTGATCAAGAACAGGTAGGTGGACTATTGAATGCAAGTGTTCTCTTATCAATAAATGAAGTGGAACTCTCAATTTATAGGTTTCTAAGCTCGGGAGTCAAAAACAACAAAAGGTAACCTCGTCCAATCAAGCTAGGGGTTGACCAATTCACTAGCCGTTAGAGCATTTAATGCATGACAGGTTACCGTTGCCTCGACCGGACCTTGATCGGTAAGAAAATCCCTTCGACCGAGAAGAGAAGGCTACTGGGAGAAAGAGAAACTTTTTAGCCTCCCTCGACTGGTCCTCAATCGGACGATCACAACCGGTTGACCGGCTCCTCAACCGGTTGAGCTGGTTAGCCATAACCTTGACCGGTTGAGCCTTTTTGGCCCCAAAAACCTATTTTTTTTTAATTCCTTTCTTTTCTAACACTTAGGTAAAGCCTTTAGGAGAATTATTAAGCCAATTATAAAACATTTTGCCTAAGGTACATTAGTTAAAAACTTGGGTTTTAATGAAATCAAAGTTTTAAAGAATAAACCGAGTTTTCTAAGTTGCATGAAACGTATGAAAATCCTAAGTGCACTCATGCATTTATCTTACATTAGTTTCCTATGATCACAAGTCTTTCAAGCGTCTCGATCTTGTATCCATTTGGTCCTTTGATGAATTTTTGAGTTTATGCCTGAGATTCTTAACCATTAAACAAATTAGTCACTTAACCATGGTTTGTTATCATCAAAACCTGATTAGGAGAACCATTGAGCTAACAATCTCCCCCTTTTTTATGATGACAAACTTTGGTTATCTAGGAGAGAAAAGAATCTCCCCCTCAAACCAATCATGGGTCAATCAAATAATTTTTAATAGGAAACAATGTAAAACACGAAAATTTGAATAGGAAGCAATGGATCATGAAAATATCATATCATATATATATGGAAACCTCACATGTACAAACAAGATAGATATGACAATGATGACAATGACATGCATGAGGGTCTCCTAGATCCTATATATTTCTCCCCATTTGGCAACATAAAAAAGAAACGAAGGGAGAACTCTAGATAATCTCAAGGCTGATGGGGTGGAGGAGGAAACACAGAGTGGAGGTAAGCCATCATCTCCTCATGCTGACTCGCCTGACGACTCTCAATGCGATCAATGCTCTACTAGAGATGCTCGAATGTAGCCTGCTGCTGATCCATACGCTCCTCTATGCGCTCAAATCTCTGCTGGAAGTGATCAAATCGAGAAGTGACTCTAGTCTGATAATGATCCATGTGCTCCTCCATAGAGTAGAAGCGAGTGTCATGGACTAAAGCAAGCTCCTCCATATGAGTCCCAAGGGAGCTGATCTGAGCTGAGACATCCATCCAAGGCGTATAATCAAGAGCGTGAGGAGCCTGAGATGGTAGCTTTGTGTGAGGAAACTCGGTAAATGATGGTTGAGATGATGGTCCTGCTGTGTAAGACAACTTAGTCATCATAGGCTTTGAGAAAGTGGCCTCAACATGAATGCCCTCTGATTGAGGTGGAGGCGGAATGTCAAACTCTGTCCCACTTTGCTCAAAGTCCTTCTGAGGGTCTAACCCATCCTCCATCTCTCTGATCTCGGCCTCCTCCTCTGCTTCGGGATGCATCTATCCCTGTCCCCGGGCCTGTTGCTCAACTCTCCTAACCCAAGAGCCATCGGGTGCCTTCTCGAACTTCATTCGTCCCAAGGACTGCTCATCATACGTGTCATAGCTAGTGGGGGCCTCGAAGTTCGTCTCTCTACTCAAGTCGACCCCGACATCCTTGAATACTCGGGGGAAGCGGTTGTAGGGGAGTACTCGTGTTGTGCTCTCAACGTAGGATATCATATGCATCATCATCAGATATTCCACGTGAATTCATTTCTTAGTGAGGATCGAGTCCACAATAAATGCCTCAAGGTAGGAGACCTCGTCTCGATGTCCTCCTTGTGGCAATAAGATGGAGCAAATCATGTGATGAAGGACTTGGATGGGCACGGTCAGGCTGTGTGCCGATGGTTTGCCCATCCCCTGGGCATCTGCAAGTCCACACAACCTCTGGACATCCTCTCTAGACTTGAATCCCGGCATAGTGGGTCACGCCTTGGTCTCATACACTCAGAGTCCAACTGAAGGAATGTCAAGAATGCGGCAGATACTCTTAGGGCTCAATCTGATCTCAACTCCTCTCACTATGGACAAGACTGGTCCTCCAAGCCCATAGGTCACCCGGGAATAAAAAGCCCTCACCAGAGTCAGGAAGATTGGCTTGAAAATTGTCACAACTGGCAGCCATTCCATCCGACTGAAGAGTCCCTCAAACCCGAAGTGCTGAAGCTGGGAGAAATTGACATTTCTCCTTGGGACGACTTTCCTTTGGGCGAACTTTTGCTTTTATCACTGATAGTCTTCAAAGGAACTGAATAGGGCCTTGTCATACCTCGCCTTTCGGCGAGCCTCCGTCTGCTCAGGTTGAGATGGCTCAGTAGGGCGCTTGCCCTGAGCCCTGAAGGTGCATGTCTCTCGTCTTGGAGCCATCCAATGAACGGAAAGAAGAAGGAGGAGTCCAAAAGGAGAATGAAATCAAATAAGAGAGAGCAAACACCAATCCAAAGCCCTAGGCGCACGGAGATGAGGCTGAATCCAAGCTTAAGGCGCACGGTCAGAGAGAAATCACCCCCAAAAACTGAAACCCTGGGTTTCAAATCAAACCAAAATCAAATCGACAACCTGCAATCGGTCTGAAATCTTGCCAAAACTAACTTCTGGAAGCAGGGATGTGAAGGGTCTTCAAGGTATGTAGGAGAACAGGTGAAAAATGAAGCGCGGAAGGGCTTTTTATGTCCAACAGATCGACCGCTTGGTCAACGGTCAATAGTCAACAGTCTAATTTTTGCATTTTCTTGCTTCGTGATCCTCCCATTGCCCTTTTCAGTTGAAATCTCCAATTTTTTATGTCCAATGCCAAGGGAATTTTGATTTTTGGTCAAAATTTGACCTTTTTCCTAAGATTATTTCTATATGATGCATATGATATGAATTTCATGCAATCATAAGGTATATTCAATCAAGAATTCATCAAGCAATCATTTGATCACAAAGAAATCACCCCTAGTTGTCTTCTAATATCAACAAATTACTCTTCACTTAGGGGTTTTGTAAAAATATCGGCAAGTTGATCTTTTGTGCTTACAAATTCAAGTGTAATGTCACCCTTTTGTGCATGGTCTCTAAGAAAATGGTGTCTTATCTCTATATGCTTAGTCCTAAAGTGTTGCACCAGATTTTTTGAAATGTTTATGGCACTAGTGTTATCACATTTAATAAGAAAATGCTTAAAAATCAAATTGAAATCACTAAGTGTTTGTTTCATCCAAAGGATTTGTGCACAATTTAAACCAACTGCTATGTATTCGGCTTCCGTCGTAGACAAAGCTACCGAATTTTGCTTCTTACTATGCCATGAAACAAGTGAATGTCCTAGGAAATGACAAGTGCTACTAGTCCTTTTCCTCTCAATGTTACAATCGGCAAAGTCGACATCCGAGTATGCAATTAATTCAAAGTTATCACCCATAGGATACCATAGGCCTATGTCCATTGTCCCTTTTAAATATCTAAGAATTCATTTTACAGCACTTAAATGAGATTCTTTAGGACAAGATTGAAATCTAGCACACAAACATACATTATAAATGATGTCGGGTCTACTAGCGGTCAAATATAGTAAAGAACATATCATGCCTCTATACATAGTTGAGTTTATGGACTTACCTTTCTCATCCATGTCAAGCTTGATGGATGAACTCATTGGAGTCTTCATTGTTTTGGCTTCCTCCATATTGAACCTTTTGAGGAGATTTCTTATATACTTTCTTGATTGATGAAAGTTCCTTCCTTTAGTTGCTTGATTTGAAGTCCAAGGAAGAAGTTAAGTTCTCCCATCATGCTCATTTTGAACTCACTATGCATGCATTTAGAAAATTCTTCACAAAAAAAGACATTAGTAGCTCCAAAAATGATATCATCAACGTATATTTGCACTAAGAGCATGTCATTTTCTTTGGTTTTTATGAAAAGAGTTGTGTCAATTTTTCCCATTTTAAAACCTTTTTTCAAAAAAAATTTACTCAATCTTTCATACCATGCTCTAGGTGCTTGTTTCAAACCATAAAGTGCCTTGTTAAGTTTAAAAACATGATTAAGAAAGTCAAAACTTTAAAAACCGGACCTCGACCGATAAAAGAATCCCCTCGACTGGGAAGAGAAGACTACTGGGAGAAAGAGAAACTTTTTGGCCTCTCTCAACTGGTCCTCGATCGGTCGACCGGTTCCTCAACCGGTTGAGCCGGTTCCTCAACCGCTTGAGCCAATTGGCCATAACCTCGATTGGTTGAGCATTTTTGGCCCCAAAAATCTATTTTTTTAATTCCTTTTTTTTCTAACACTTAGGCAAAGCCTTTAGGAGAATTATTAAGTCAATTATAAAACATTTTGCCTAAGGTACATTAGTTAAAAACTCGGGTTTTAAAGAATAAACCGAGTTTTCTAAGTTGCATGAAACGTATGAAAATCCTAAGTGCACTCATGCATTCATCTTACATTAATTTCCTATGATCACAAGTCTTCCAAGCGTCTCGATCTTGTATCAATTTGGTCATTTGATGAATTTTCGAGTTTATGCCTGAGATTCTTAACCATTAAACAAATTAGTCACTTAACCATGATTTGTTATCATTAAAACCCGATTAGGAGAGCCCTTGGGCTAACACAAATTTTGTAATACGTTTTAAATAGTCTAAATTTAAACTTTTATACTTAAGGTTGAAATTTTGAAGTAACATTTTTTTGGATATAAATAATTAATTTTCAATAAATAAAAGAAAAAAGAAAGAGAATGGAAAAATGATTTGATTTTCTTTGATATTCTTATAACTAAATTTGATTGGTTGATTTGACCAATTGAACCATTAATTGATTGTGTTATTAGTTCAGTTGAGCTATTAGATCATTCTAAACATTAGACTTCAATTGAACTATTTAAACCGCTTAAATGGGGAGCACTGACCAAGTCTTAAAAAATTAGATGATCGATAATTTTTATTTTTATTTTTATTTTTTTTTGTTTCTAGGTCAATATAGTGGCAAAACTTATATACTTGCCATTAGGTTTATTGTTGCTTTTAATAATAACATGATGCGCGTTATGGTTTATAATTAAATATACAATTTTAAAATTTTAAAATAAATATGAATTTTTATACAATAAACAAACTTATGCTATTTAATAAACTTAGAAGCTTTGGTGCATTTAGATTTTACCTATATCTTGATTTAATTATTAATGTTAAATATAGAAATATGGAAGATTTTAAACTTTATTTATCCATAATTAATTATAGTTAATTTTTAAAATGTAGAAATGATATATTTATGAGACGTAATTCGATAAATTTATATATTTGTTGTTTATAAATTATATATTAAATAATCCGACGACTTTTCTAGTTACAAGTTACCACCAAGTCCCGGTAGACAACTTGGGTTTGGTTTCTTGAGAGTTAAGACTTAAGAGACAAGAGAAAGAAGTGGAAAAGATAAAAAAGAGTGGGGCATGTCAAGTCAAAGTAATCGACGTTAATAATTCAGAGAGGGAGTCACACGTAAATGATTAAGAATAAGAAAAAGAGATTAAAGGAAAAGAAGGAGAAAGGGATAGTGATGATCAGAAGCGCCGTCAATGGAAGTGAGAAGACTGCAGTGGCCGTACAAGGGCTGACAATAACATCTACTGATGCCTAAAATGCCTAAAAACTTGTGGCTCCTACACCAGACAGTAACGACTGTACAGTACCCTCCGCCAATCACAACTCGACAACAAATTCTTAAAAACCACTCTGGTTTTACCACACCATCCATCCCTCCATCCAACCCTCCAATACCACTTTTCATCAATATGCCTCTTTTTCCTTTCCTTCTATAAATGACCATTCTCTCTTCCACACAACTCTCACCAAAATACATCACCATTTGGAAACTACAAGGAAACCCCTTTAAGCTTTTTTTTAATCGAACTATCTACTTCAACTGCTCTTTGTTTTTGTTTTTGTTTTCTTTTTTGGAATTCGCTTTCCCTTTCTTTTGGGTTTAATTTTCTCCGCTGTTTTCTGTTTGGGTTCTAAGAAAAAAAAAACATAAAAATAACAAAACAATCGAAAAAAAAAAAAAACGCAAAACCAAAAGATGGGAAGAGGTAGAGTTCAGCTGAAGCGCATAGAGAACAAGATCAATCGCCAAGTCACCTTCTCCAAGAGGAGGACTGGGTTGCTGAAGAAAGCTCATGAGATCTCGGTCTTGTGTGATGCAGAGGTTGCTTTGATTGTCTTCTCCACTAAAGGAAAGCTGTTTGAGTACTCAACTGATTCTTGGTACGCTTCTTATGTTTCTTCATCATCATCCATTCTTCTTCTTCTTCCTCTTTAAAATATAAGTATATATCTTATTTGCTTCCTTGTTGTAATGAAAATATCTTCCTTTTTATTTTATTTTTTATTTTTTGCAATTTTTCTCATCACCGGGGCTTTCTTTTATTAATAGATTTAGATTTTTGTCTCCCCTACTTCTGATCCATGGCCTGGTAGAGAAAGCCTTGCCTATGAATGGCGAAATTATTTAACAATTCCTTACGAATCCCTGATATCATCTTCAAGTCACCAGCCTCTTTGCATTTAAAAAACTTGTTATCATTCATACATATATAGCCTTTGTCCTGATCTAAATCTTGTCCCTTTTTTTTTTTTTCATTCTGTGCTTCCTTTTCCTTCAGATATTTGGCTTGAAAATTATAACCAAATGACATCATTCATTGTTTTCAATGAGAGATTATGACGCATGTGCATGTGTACGTGCTCCTTGGGGACTTGGTGCTAGATGGTTCAGAGATTTCATGCAAAACTATGAGTTTATAGAGTATCTTTTTCCTGGGGTATTGGAGGATGTCTTGAAGTTTTTCATGATCCTTCAAGTACCATCCAGACCGGCAAGGTGGGGCCACTATGGAAGGTCATAGCTGGCAAACGCAGCTAGTCCTTCAAACGAGGGTATGAGATCTAAGCCATTACGCAGTTGATCTTACTCAGTGTGGATTCCCTACTCTGGTGCAACTGTAAAGAATAGGGCGTGTGTAGATTCTCCTAAAACTGATTAAAGGAGAAGTAATATATAGTTTAGAGCTTTTTTATTAGTTGCTGCCTTGCTGGAAAGTGATCGCTTTAGATGAAGTTATATATACATGGTTTTGACTTGACATATCGCTGGTAATGTGCTATAAATCGAATCCAAGAATGAATTGAACACTTTCGGACCTCAAACCCATCTCCATTCCTAATACTTCAGGTTTAAAACTCTTACTTGATTAGGTAGGCGGCTTATAGTAATACCAAAGGGGAGTCAGACTATTTAAGAAATTTGCACAAGTACGTACATTCACACATAGAGGAGGTGTTTCAGTTTCAGGTAGTGGAAGGTGGTGTTTTCGTTTAATCCAAGACCCTAAAACCATCTTGGTCACTTAGAAAGAGTAGTGTAGAGATTATATTAGCGCCATTTTTGTGTGAGTATTAGTTAGGTTTTTATTTTGGAGGCCGCGACTGTGCCAGCGACAGAAAATTTATTTCTCTACATTAATTATCATGGTTGTCACATAACCACAGGTCTTCAGTGTTTTATAATGATGACAACCCAAAGCAACTAGGAAAAGAGAAGTAGAAAAAGAAAAACAAAACAGAACAAGAACAAAGGCAAGAAATATTACTGAAGTTAACTCTTGTTTTATTAATCTGGTTTTCAATTAAATAGGTAACCTAACCTAAAAAATTTCCCAAAGAAAAATAACCACTAAAGCATTAACATAACACAAGCAACTTCTGAAACCTAGGACCCACACATTCAACTCTTGCAAATTTGTAGGATCCATGCTGTAACATATTTGACTCAATGTAATATTTAAATAATTTCATGACTGACCAATATCATAGGACTACATTTCAACATTAATCTCAACACTCCTCCCTTAATGCTGAAATTTAAGGGGTCCCAACATGTCCCTCCAATACACAAGCTTCTCCAAAGAGAAAGACCCCATAAACATTTCTACAAATTACTCATTGTGATACAATATGACTGTCTTGATGCTTCCATTGGCCACCAACTATGATAAAATGATGCCACATTTCTATGTGTCTTGTGCATTCATGAAATACTAAATTCTTTTTTTTTTTTATCAGAAACAAAGAAGATTATATTAATAAAAGAACAAATACATGAGAGAAAAAAGAGACAAAAGAAAAATAAAAACAACCAAGGGAAGGATGAGAGATCCTTCCTACACAAATACCAAAGAAAACACCCAACAATAGAACTCTAAAAACAAAAGAAACCCCAACATCTTCAAACTCTTGAAACGCAAATCCCAATCCAATTGAGTTGTAGAATGCTTAGAGGAACTCCTCTAAAAGCTTCAGTACAAGAAGCCCAAAGAGAATAATAGAACCAGATTAAATCCCAAACCGTCTCTTCCGTTCTCCCTTTATCCTCAAATACTAAATTCTTTGCTATTGCAATTGTGGACTGATTTTCACAATGCACAATTTTCGGATTTTCTCGATGCTATTTCACATCTTCTAAAATTCCTCTTAACCAAACACTTTAACAAGCTGTGGAAATTGCTATAATATATTCCATCTCTGACAAAGATAGTGCAATTGTTGACTGCTTTTTAGAACTCAATGAAATGACCCTTGAACCAAGATTACAAATATAGCTCATCGATCTTTAATGAACATGCCTGATCACTATCAAAAAGACCACATAGCTTAAGATTGTTAGCAATAGTGTATCAAATACCATATGAGCTTGTCATCGTAGCACTCTCTTGGCTGCACCAAAATAAAGTTTGCTTAGATTTTGCATGAACCTTGATGATAGACTTGTTGCTTGCATAACATCTGACCTGCTGTTTATGAGATAGAACAAGCTTTCAATTAAACTTTGATATTCTTGAGTATCAATTTTTTTTTTCTCCATCATTCAAACAAAATTTATGGTTGGTGTGTAGGAGTTTCACTATTTTAAACTCATACTTGCTTATTTTGAGAAATAAAAATCCCTACATCACATTGTTTTTCTTTCAACCTAAGAAAGTAATTCATCAACCAAGGTCAATCATCTCAAATTTCATTAATTATCATAGTTTTAAATTCCTCCACTAACACAACACAATGACCAGTTTAAATCAATTCATCAGCATATATATAGGCAAATAATAAGTTTTTCATTTATATAGGCTCCTTATAACTTAAGTGAATGGACACCTTTCACACTCCTTATACATCACCTTTAAGGACTTCATCTTCCTTAGTGGTGTTTCAAGAAAGGAAAGAGAAGAAAAACTTGGAGAGGTCGATGGGCTATATCTTGGTGTGAAACGATTTAAATCACCATCATTTTGAATTTCATGTCCTAATGGTCTTTCTTCCAACTTATCAATTTTCAGAAGTGCACCCAGATAATTTTGTAGTTCCCAATTCTAGGCATTTTTCTCATCAAACATAACATCACAACTAAAAATTACTTCCTGATACCATTTAGTTTTAAGTGATGTAACCCACAATATGCATTTCATACTATTATCATCAAGTTTATGCATCTTTTGAGAAGGTACATTAACCTTTGCAACACAACTAAAAATCTTAAAATGGGATATCTTGTGCATCCACACAATCCATGCTTCAAAAGGAGTTTGGGGGTGTAATGCTGATGTAGGACTCCCCTATAAGAAGGTAAGTTGTTTGGCCTAGAACAATTTGGAAGACTCTTAGCTTTTGGCATATTTTGAGCCATTACTACCAGACTTATGTTTCTCTTTTCTGCTACTCCATTTTGTTGAGGAGTATTGCTAGCTGTCAGTTGCCTCCAAATGTCAAATTCTTCACAAATTTATCAAACTCATTAGAAACAAATTCACCAGCATGATCTATTCACATAATCTTCAAGGAAAAAGTATCATGTTTTTTAATGTGATTCTTGAATTTGTTAAAGATAGACAAAGCTTTTGATTTTTCTTTTGCAAAATGAACCCAAGTTATCCTACTTAAATCTATAATAAACATTTACTATCATTAAGAAAAGGAGTTCCCAATGGCCTACAAACATGGGCATGTACCAATTCAATGGGTCTTGTAGCTTTTTTCACTTGCCCTTTTGGAAAAGCATCTCAATGTTTCTTTCCAAGTATACTATTCTCATAGATTTCATCTACATGTTTTACAAAAGGCAAACCATGCACCATATTTTCCTTGCACAATAGTTTTAAACTTTTAATTAAATTAATATGTCCAAATCTAAGATGCCACAACCAATTAGCATCAAACAATGAAACATTGCATACATGTGTATCACCACATAGAATTAAGGGTTAACAAACTTTCTTTTTTAGCCATAGGAGCTTTTTACAAACAAATGTCTTTTGGTTTTCTCTTGAAACATGGAACATGCTAAATCATCGAAAAACAAGAGATTAACCTCCTAATAAAAACTACCCCACATATAACACACTTGTATCTAAATTAGTATCTTCACATAGATGGTCATAGATTTATTCAAACGTGTGAAAACTTCTAAGCTTGTTGTCATGTGATTACTACAAACATTGTTTTTATGCCGAACATTTGAAACATTCTTTTTAACAGAATAACAAGCGAGGGACATAGTTTTGGATTCTTCATTGTCTTTTGCTCCAACAAATTTCATATGTTTTTCTTTTAGTCTGTCGTATTTTTCTATGCAGCCAAATTTCTTACAAAAGAAACTTTGGATTGACATATGATTATAATTTTCCTTTTTTTTTTTTCAATAGCTTTATTTTGTTAGTGATTTTTTTCCACCATCTCTTTTGCGACAAGAGGTTTAATGTTCTCAACATACTCTTTTGCTGGTAGATTCGTTGTTGTTGCCAACTATCTTTTCTTCAGAAAAGTACAACTTAAGTTTGAAATACATTTTCTACAAAATTTTCTTCATATCATTTTAGCCTATCTTCATGACATTGAAGGAATCAAGTAATTTATCAATGGTTAGAAAACTTAAATCTTTGAACTCTTCTATTGTACATCTTGAGTTAAGTGTCTCAAAAAAATTTCAACAGCTTATTCATTGGATAATTGTTAACCACATTTGTTACTTTAGTTCACAATTTTCAACATGTTGCATAAATAATCATGCATACAATCACTATCTCTCATTAGTAAGGTTTCAAACTTTCTACAAAGAGTTTGAAATTTAGCAGAATTTACATTAGCTGTGTTGTGGTACTGTCTTAACATGCATCTAAAGCTTCATTGATCTTTGTTGCTACAGAAAATCAAGGAAATAACTTGTTGAATGAAAAACAAGACCTCGGTATTTTTGTTTCGTACATCTTTAATAATCTTTGGTAGAATGTCTCTTCTATATAACCTTCATCCAATAGCTTCCACAAATCTTGGTAGATAAAAAGAGTCATCATCTAGGTACACCAAACATTATATCCATTTTTTTCTCCAGAAAAAATGGTATGGTATGATGGGTTGGGTAAGATAAAAATTATTAATTAGTAAACCGATAATTTATTAATTTGATTTGCAATTAAATAGGCAATATAGCCTAAATAAACTCCTTAGAAAAAAGTAACTACCAAAGCATTAACATTAACATGATGGGAGCACCATTCACTAACAACTCTTAGAATAAAGGACTTTCATATTCAATTGTTGCAAATTTGTAGGGCACATGCTATAACTTATTTGACTCATGCAAAAAACATATATATTTAGTGAAATAATAAAACTACCTGGGGGTGAATAGGTTGTCGTTAAAATCATCCCCAAATTAATTCCTTATTATTAGTTTTTAGTTTGTTCTTTTAGATTAATTGTTTATTGAGAGCAATTAATTTCATGCAAATGAATAAAATCGGTCACATAGATGAGCATTAGGATATAAGGTAGAAAAATCACCTAGCAATCTATTTGGTGTGAAAAACCATGGATGGTTCTCAATCATTAAATAATTCATTAATTATTAAAAATGACACAATTTTACGTGATTGGATGCATCTACTCTATAAGGTCTTATACCATTAGCACTTACACTCATTTTCCACATCCTTGACACAATACTCCCCTATTTTTCTTTAGTGAATCCCTCCAAGCCTTTATCAAAGTTTCGCAATGAGATCTCTTACCTTTGTCAAAGTCAAAAGTTTCTCTTAAGTTTTGACAGTTTGATATGCTCTCTTAAGGTCCATGAAAGTCCATGCTTATTTTGGATAAAATATCTCTATTTATATTTATAAAACTCTTTTTAGAATTGTGAAGAGTTTCCTAATTCTAAAACATTCTAAAAATCTTTTTTAAAATCAAATACCATTTTATAGATAAACACAAATTTAAATCTTGTCTAAAAAATTATTAAACACCAATTTAGAGATAAACACAATTTTAAAACCTACCAAAAACAATTTTTGGAATTAAAAACATAGTAGAAACCAACTTAGGAAAAATAAAATATTTTCTTCCTAATTCCTTGTATTAACCATTGTAAAAGCTTTACTAACCATAAATGCATATTTACCTTAAATTTTACATGTTTGAACAACCCAAAATTGAATATGATGAAGTCCAAATTTGTCTTGGGATGGATAAGATCCAAGAAAGTAAGTCACATTTGATTGTTAAGAAAGAAACAAAATTGCCAACTAAATAAACTACATTAACAATCTTGCAATTTGGCAATTTTGTGACTAAATACATAGATACAATGAGGCCCCTAATAACTCTCATAAAACCTCACTAAACCTAATTCTAATCCTAGTCTAGGCCACTCCCAATACAAGAAGGCAAAATAGTAAAACATGTCCTTTTTGCCATAACAATGATAGATAAATAAATAAGGCTAGAAAAATCAATATTCAAACAGAGGCAAGAAAACATTTAGAGTGAAAAAGAATAAGCACTTAATAAGATTTTCGAAGTTGTTTGGAATCCATGGATAACTCCATTCCTAGCCCTAGGTGGCTTAAGGTGCATCCTAGTAATCTCAGGGCTCTCTAGACCTAATCACATTGGATAACCATGACAATAAATAATATAGATCTAGATAGAATAAAGATCAAACATGAGATCTAGATGTTACCAGATCAATTCCAATTAATGAAGATGTGTCGAAAACTGAAAGAATCTTGTAACCACAATAGTCTTCCACCAAATTAAATGGCTTCTTTACTGATCTTGACACAAATGGGTGGAATCCTCTAAGAGGGTTAGAGGCTAGTGTTCTCTTCTCTCTGGAGAATGGTAGACTAGATGGCCAAAAGAAAATCTAAAGCTAGACCTTAAGAGAGTTTTATATAAACTTCCAATGGGTTTAAATGACTTGAGTTTATCATAGGTTTAGGTTACTTAAACTAGCCGACTTTGGTTATAATTGATTAATTAGCCCACTTATGCTCTAATTAATGAATTAACCAAATCTAGATAGATCATTCACAAGTTCTTGTATAATCTTATAGATTTACCAAAATGCCTTATGCACATAAGTGAAAAAAGCACTCAATTAACTCTTTTAAACTATGTTACCATGGAAACTAAACTCAAGCGGAAACTATTGCGACCCATAGGAAAATATTGATACCCTCATAATCCAATTCTAAAGTTGACCAACATCTCAATATATAAAGTCAGTTGCATTCATTTTTGTATATTACAGTGATATACAAGAATTTAGGTACATGACCTACTATCCACTATTTGTCGACTCCTTATGAACTAATGTTCATTATCTTATGAGACATGTGTTATTAATCGTTCAAGATCACATTTCCTATCCTTGACTTACAATGAAATCTAGTTATTATTTGATCAATAAATATATTTTAGCTCAAAAAGAGCATATGTTAAATTTCACTAAAAGAATTACTAGAGTCATCAATTTCATGATCACATGCCCTTATGATCACCTAAAAGGACATGCTATCTCAATTGCATAAGACATTATGATGTCTATCTTAAGGTTACATATTGCCATTAGCCTCCATCAATTGTGACCCAAACCATGGAAAACATATATATGACCATCTTAGGGCATCACTCGTAGACTAAAGTCATTGATAATTTTAGTACAAACTCAATATCCTCTCAAAGTTAAGAGTTCATACAATATAATAGATTCATAAGGTCATGACTACTTGATAGCTAATGTCATGACTCACTATAAGTCTTGTCCAAGGCACTCGCCATGGGAACCTCATTTCTATGACTAAGACTAGTCATCCTTCTAATTAAAAGGTAATGCACTACAACCTCAAATGGATGGTTTAAGTTAATAAACTAATTGTGAATAAATCATTATTTGCAAGAAACCTAAGACTTAGATCTTTCACACAACTTCTAATGCACCTTAGTCATATATAATACAAGAGTTGTTAGGTTTGAATGCTTAACATATATAATGCATAAATGGGATAAAGAAAGGAGAACTAACTTAAAGTGTTTGATAGGTTTTCTTTTTTCTTAGGCTATTCTTAAGCATCCTTTGAGAGTCCAAACAGCTCTAGCACTCCTTGGAGTGCTCAAAATGTCATTTTTAACCAGAAAGACTCACAAAATTTTCCTTTTGAAAACTTTGTAGAAAAATTCTAACACGAACAATGTTAATTCACTTGATAGCCTTTAGAATAACATTGGAATTCAATATAGTAAAATAATCACAAATAATCTGAATAATCTAACAAAAAATAACTCAAATCAAACATTTTTTTCGTGAAAATTGTCAAGAAAATTAAGTTAATTACAATTTAGACTCTAAAATTTTTCAAGAGTGAATAAGATATAAGAAGCATAAAATCATCTAAAGAACCTCATCTCGATGTCATCGATTTTCTATTCGATTAAAATTATTCAATTTACAAATCTAGTTGGTTTATTAGATCATGTTTGCCTTTTAATTAATTTAAGACTTATTCAATTTGAAAATTGTTCATCAAATTTTTGTTTAACACGACAAAACATTGGTCTTTAAAGCATAACATTACTCCCTCTAAATTGATGACTTTGTTTTTTCATTTTTATCATTCATTTTTTTTTTCATTTTCATTTTTTTTATAATGAAAGCTTTTATCATTACTTAAGAAAAATACCTTTCATGCATGGCTAGCCTTTCTATTAAGGGGGTTTTCCCGATTTTGCAAGTGATCACTTTCATTCCTGGTTTGCAAAATATGAAATATTGATTTAACCAATGTAGCTTCTTGCACTTCGAGAAATTTAAATTTTGAACTATACCAAGCATGTATTTCAAATTAATTTAAAATACACATAATGTTCATGAATTCCTTGAATTGGAATCTTTATGCAATAATTAAAATTAAGCAAATTTCCTTCTAATTAGAAATAATATAAGATCTTATAAAATAGTCATATCAAATTCTCTATATACTTTGTTATCAAATTTTAAAAGAAGTTAAAGTGAACATAAGGATATTAAATAGAAGAATAAACTCTTTTAAGAATAACAAAATAGAGAGATCACTCAAACTATTTAGAAAAATAATAATAAATTAAATAACCTCAAAATTTATCAAACCACAAGTATAGAATACAATTGACATAGAATTCCAAGAAATATAATTCCCCTTAAAATAAAGATTCCAAGTCTTAAAGTCAGGAACAAATATACTTCCCTAACTATGATACTCTTCTCCTAAATTCATAACGAAGATTCTAGCACACTAATAATGTAGTCTTAAAAAGCAAACACAAATAGAAAAAACCCGAAGGTCTCCTAAAATTGACATGACCCTATGAATAAGGATAAAACATGCACTAAGACTAGACCCTTGAGTATGGAAGAAAATATGCTAACTAAAGGGAGAAGCTCCTCCTAAAGAGTTCCCAGGTGATGAACTTCTTAGAGAATCTAAAGTAGAAAGCTTGGAACTTACTAGGCTTGTATGTGAAGTACAACTAGGTCTTCTTTCCTAATATAAATTTGACTAGTTTAAGAGATAGTGTTAATTGGACTCTATCTTTTCTTAGGCTAGCATGAGATCTATTACTCTTTTTTATATTCAAAATTTTATTTTTAAGATAATTGGACTCACTTACTAGTCTATTAGCAATGATTCTTCAAGAGAGGAACTTTCTTTATGTTTCACAAAAGTAGTCTTTCCACTTGTGGGAGTTTCAAAGTCGCTTAAGTAACCTAAACTTTATTTTTTTTTTTATCTCCATGAGCTTTTTGTTTCTCGATTGTTTCATTCAAGATTTTAGAACTAGGGTAAAAGTAAAACACTTCATTTCAACTCCTAAGTTCTTTCTAAGTTTATCTTGCTTTGAGATAAGGAAATTGTTTAATCACCACATATGGTGTTAAGATTCAAGAAAATTAATTTTTTTCAATTAGATTTTTTTTTCAACTTTAAGTTCCTTGATCTCACTATTCATGTCAATTTTTTTAGATCTATAAAAATTTAAATTTTCGTTTAAATAATTTTGTGTTTTTTTAGATTCAAGGCATTCAATGAAAGTGTTCTTTATATTCAAAGTTTTCTTTAAGTTTGTATTCTCAACATTTAACTCATAACTCTTATGATACAAGGCATTATATGTCTCTTGAAGAATCACTTGATTCAATGAGACTATCAATTTTAGAAAATGAGGAAGGAAGGTAGTGAAGGCAACAAGATTATTATTAGTTTCACTTTCAATCGAGCCTTTGGAATTATTATCATCCAACTCGAAATCACTCCAAGTCACTTGCATGACTTTCTTCTTCTTTTTTAGTGTATGGAAATCTGAAGCAAAGTGTCATTTCCCACCACAGTTGAAACACTCAACATATGATGATTTTGATAGACTGTTTTCATTATGTTTCTTGAAAAAAGATTTCTTCCCTTTCTTTGAGTCATCTTTTGAGTTTGTTTTCTTTTGCATTTTCATAAAAAATTTGAATTTTTTATCCAACTGTGAAAGTTCAAATTGAGTGAGAACTTGCTCACTCTCATCTTTAAACTCAATTTTTTCTTTTGAAGAAGCCTTTAGGGCAATCCATTTAGGTCTTTTAGGGGTTGATAGAGTCATCTCATAGGTCTATAAAAAGCCTACAAGTTCATCTACTTTCATAGGGCTATAAAGAGCTTACAAGTTCCTCTATAGTGATCACTTCAAGTTTAAATCTCTCAATAAGTGATCTTAATATTTTCCTAGCCATTTTAGAGTTAAGGATTCTTTTTCCTAGATTGAAACAAAAATTATTTAGTTAACATTTGTAATTTTGACAACTTCACAATAATAATGTTCTCATGTGTTACTGTAAAAATGTCCTAAGCCTCTTTAACGTATTTACATATGGCAATCCTATGAATCTTATTTAGACTAATCTTATTGAAAATGAAACAAAGAGCTTTGGCATTTGCCTTACTGCTTTCATTGTCTAATCTATTCTATTTTTGCTTAGGTTTTAATTCACTAGTTGGACTACCATTCTTGTTAGCTAAGATTGAGGGCAACCACTCATATTTCACTATATTCTAAATTCTTTTAGCTTGCATTTTAAGTGAAAATTCCATTTCGACTTCCAATGGGGGTAATTACTCCCATCCATAGTTGTGAAAGGCGCACCTAAGGCGCGCCTAGGCTCCGGGTGGCGCGACGCCACCCTCCGGCACCTCGCCTGAAGGCAGGTGATGTTCCTTCACGAAGGCGTCGCTTAGGCGCGCAAGGCACAACGCAATCCACAGGTGCACCTCGATCCCCTACCTCCTTCTTCTCCTTCTTCTTCTTCTTCTTCTCCTGCGTCAGGTCACAGAGGGCAGAGAGAAGCCCTAATTTCTTTTTTCTTTTTTTTTTTTTTTGGGACCAAAATGATGTCATTTGGTCCCTGTTCTTTTAAAAGAGCAGGGTCCAAAATGACGTTGTTTTGGACCTTTTTAAAAATGGTCAAAACAATGTCATTTTGGTCCTTTTTATTAAAAAAAAAACAGGCCAAAATGATACTATTTTGGAGTCTGTTCCTTTAAAATAAAAAACAGGTCAAAACGACGTCGTTTTGACCTTGTTTTCCCTTCCAGCCCCTTTTTCTGGTTGTTTTCAACTCGATAACTCTCCCAAATTTTGCCCTAGTCTTAGCCGTGCAGTGGAGAAGTGAAGAAGATGAGGAAAAATAGGAGAAAAATAGAGGAAAAATATATGTAAATTAGGGTGCGTCTCACTTCACTAAAGCCCGCGCCTTAGGTGCGCCTTGCGTCTTAGGCTCTAGGACTACATTTGCGCATTGAGTCTTTTAAAACTATGCTCCCATCAAAGAATGATGGACAATTTATAGAAGTCTCAACTCTGTGTGGTTCTATTTATCAAGACTAGCAAGAATAAATAAAAACTTTAAAAATAATTTTTTCCCATTTTGATACAACTTAAAAGAAAATTTATCTCTAGTTTTGATATAATGAAACTACCTAGGCTTGAATAGGTAGTTTTTTAATTAATCCCCAAATTAATTATTTATTACTAATTTTTTATTTTTCCATTTAGATTATTATTTATTAAGAGCAGTTAATCCCATGCAAATATAAACGAAATCATATATACTAATGAACATAGGGATATAATATAGAAAAACCTCTTAGTGACCTAGTAGGTGTAAAAAACCAAGAGTACTCTTTTGACCGCTAGATAATCCAAAATTATGATAAAAGAGTACACAATTTTATCTGATTGGATGCACCTACTCCAAAGAGTCTTATACCATTAATACATACACTTCTTTCCACATCTTGACATAATACTCCACTATGTAGATCCCTCGAAGCCTTTATTAAAGTTTCGTGATACGATCTTTGACCTTTGTTGAAGACAAAATTTACTCTTAGACCTTAAAAGTTTAACAATTTGAGGATAAATGTTTTAATAAGTGAACATGCTCTTATACAGTTCCTAAAAGTCCACATTTATTTAGAATAAAATATTTCTATTTATATTTATAAAACATCTTTTAGAATTATGGAGTCTTTTTTTTTTTAAAAAAAAAAAAACATTCCAAAAAATCATTTCTAGAATGAAATACTAATTTAGAGACAAACATAATTTTAAAACTTACCGAAAACCATTCCAAAAATTTTTTTTTTTATCAAACATCAATTTAGAAATAAGCAAATTTTAAAATTTACCAAAAATAATTTTTGGAATTAAATACATAGTAGAAACCATGTCTGGATATATAAAATATTCCTTTCCTATTTTCTTGTGTTGTTCATTTTAAAAGCTTTACCAACCATAGGTACATACTTACCTTTAAATTCTAAGTATTTGATCAACCTAAATCCAAATATAGTTAAATCCAAGGAAGTAAGCCACATCTAATCAATAAGAAAGAATCGAAATTGCCAACTACGGTGATTAGGATGTTGTTCTAGAGCTTCAAGGAAAGGTTACGGAGTGGGCTCTAGAAGGCTATCTAGAGTAGGTGGAATGAGTTTAACAAAAGAGTTGTTTTTAAGATAGGAAATGGTTAGAGGGTAAGGTTTTGAAACAATTGGTGGTGTAAGGAGGGTCCCCCGATTAAATGATTGTGTAATGAGAAAGGTAGAATAGTTGTTTAGACGATTGTAAGAGCATTTCGTTAGAAGGGGTGCTAAGGATGTCATAACTTGGTGGTTACCAAAGGAAGACACCTTTACAATTAAATCCTTTTACTTCTCCTTAGCAGGTTGTCATCTGCAAGGGTTCCCTACAGGCATTATGTGGAATATGTGGATTCTAATAAAAGTTAGGCTTTTTTGCTTGGGAAGTGGTTTGAGAACAAATTCTAACTTTTGATCAGCTAAAAAGAAAGGATTGGTGTTTATCAAGCAGATATTATTTGTGTAAAGTTTAAAAGGAATCGATAAACCACATCCTCCTTCACAGTCCTAGAGCAATCATGTTGTGGCATCTTATTTTTGCTCTTTTTAATGTTTAGTAGGTTATGCATTTCTCAATCAAGGACTCCTTCCTTAGCTGGAAGGTGCCTTAGTGGGGAAGAAAAGGAAGAACATGTGGAAATAACTCCTTTGTGCTTATTTTAAACCATATGGAAAGAGAAAAATCGAAGAGCCTTTGAAAATTCAAATTTGATGGACCAAGCTATTTTACAGTCATTTATGTATATGTTTTTGGACTGGGTTAGGGTGCTTTTAGGCTCTAGATATGTCTTTATTGATTGGCTAGGCTACAAATAAGGCAAGGGTGTTGTTTTTTTGTGTATCCCCTCCCTTTTTGACCTTATATGCATAGTGTATATTTTTGGGTGCTTTTCAAACGCTTTTAAAATAATTGATTTTGCCTATTAGAAAAAATTGTCAACTAAATTTAAGACTCCAACACAACGTTACTAACAAGAAAATTAGACTCCATTTCAACGTTAATCTCAACAAATGAAACAAAATTCTCTGTTGAATGGATTGGCCTTAGACTCATTGTAAGCTAAATTCATCACCCTGAATTCCTAGTTTCTTTCTGATTTACAATCAAAATCTATCTTAACGTCTAAGACTGGTAATATTCATCTCATATAAACTTCCAATTCGGACTAGAACTAGTCAAATGCAATTTTATAGATAAAATCTTTTTAGCAATGTTTCCTGTAACTTTCACGGTGCAGTTGCAAAAGTAGTGATAATTCTTTTCCTTATTCTTTAACCCAGAGGTAAAGTCTCTGATCCTTGATAATCGTGAACTGGAAAAAGGAACATGAGAGATTTCATTTGAAGGGAAAGTTATTTCATCATTTATCAGTTTTAGAAATTTGTTTATTGCAAAAAACAGACGTGAATTGATAGGATTAGGATGAGTTTTGGTGTCCAGTCGAACCTATGCAATGAAAGACCTCTCAGTTTGGTCAAGTCTTAATGGAAGGTGAGATATACCTTGATAATATTAATGTAGAATGGTCCGTTCCCTTTAAGTGAAATCAGACGTTCAGTGTTGTCGTATGTCCTAACAATGCTATTCTCTATCAAGGGAATCATGTAGACTCTACTTTTGAAGGATCCTTAGAGATGTCTTTCTAAACCAGGTAAATAAATTGTATCAACAGAATGATATTGTTACTTGGACTGGGATGGAGCATACTCCTTATGGAGAAAGAGGTGCAAGCCGGCCTGCAACTGTTTTTGTTGAAGGAGAGGTGAACCTTTCATCACGTTTTCTCGGAGGCACCAAGGTTCCACCCAGTTTTCTTTTATTGATCATATTTTTTTAAGCAAATTCAATTAGGTAGTGGCGAGTGCACAGTTGGATATGCCGTGAAATGGAATGTTCCATTTCTTGTTGGTAGGAACTTAAGGTGAAAGCCATCAAAGAATGGAAGAATTGGAGAATTTGGAGACATTGAACACAGATATGAATAAAATCTTATATATATTATTTTTTGTGATTGACTAGATTATTTGCTCCTGAAGACAAGGACTGCATAACAACCCTGGCCAACCTCCCATCAATCCGACTTAAACATGTTTTCAAAAGAACACCAGTAATTCCACAACTATCGTTCAGCTATAAAAGCATGAAATGAACACATTCATATTGCTAAATTAATACATGGACTACTTCTAGATGCTGTATAATACAAAGAAATGATTCCATTCCCATGGGATATCTAAAAGTGCCTTCAGGAACAGTGAACAGTTCCATTAATTCCTTAGTTCTCTCCTTTCAAATTCAAGCCTTGCAGCTCCTTATATATGCTATCTAATCTAATTAGCCACCTATCCTCACTTCCCTTACTAAGAGCTAGAACCTTTTACGCCCATATATTTGTTGTTTAGGAAGCCGGGTCTTTCTCAATGTATTGCAAGGGACCTGCAAGAGGGAACTTGGCTGGCTATTAAACCCTAGAAATATCTGTGAAGGGCCCCATTTGCTTTGTGTCATTGAGATCATATGAAATTCTCAAGGTGGAAAATGTAGTTGCAGTCATAAGGTCGTCTTCTTCAGTAGTTGAAAGAAAAGCTTCTATGGATTTTTTTCTGGAGATTTCATCCAGGATAACTTGATCTTTCTTGGATGGTCATCTGGGTCCAACTTATTCTTCCATAAGGGCAGATCCAGAACTCAAGATGTCGGTCATTGCACTTGACTTCCTATTTAGGGGGCCTCCCATAATGGATCCTTCAAAGAAGTGATTGAACCTTGGCGCTCCGATGACTGACATGCATGTCCTTTTCAAAACTTACTTTTTTTCCTCTCTAGGTTTTAATCCTACTGCAATGCATGTTCTATTTTATTGCTGAGAAGTGGTACCAACCAAAATGATGATCGTCAAGTTCAACACTGAATAGACTCCAAATATTCAAACCCAGATTTCTGCACCCTCACACTCACACATCTGGAAGTAGTTCCTCACATCAAAAATCAATTTTGATGCCATATCATGTAAGAGCCTTGGTTGATCAAGTTTTTATATAATATGCTTGTCAGAGAGATGATCCCGCGACCTCGATTGTGAATTCATGATTCTATAGAAATGAAGGGTAACCAAAAGGAAAGAGCAACAAACCACTACCCAAACAAAACTGAAGCCCTAAAGGGCTAGGAACCCACCACCCAAACAAAACCACAGAGCAATAATTCTACCGACTTCCCGCTAGATTAGACAAGTATCTCCCTATCTCAAACACTGCCATTCTTTTCTGCTGATTTCTATTCAAACCCGAGATCACCTTAAAACAAAGCCCCGGGCATTTCAATCATCAAGTTAAAAATTCAGTTGTACTTCAGAAAAGATAATTATATTTTCACACACAAAAAGGGACATGTGTCTGGGGCGTTTTCCATGATTCTCTGATGAAAGACAAGCTTGACGTGATTGTCTATGACCAAGTCAGGGTAGGTAGGATTTCATTTCTTTAGGGTTTTAGGAGGTGAACAGGGAATTATAGCTATAGCAAAGGGAGGGATAAAATTGAGGATAGGAAGAAAAGAAGAAATAGAAGAAACTCCATGTAGAGTATGACTAAAAATAATTGACTTTTGTTATTAAAAAATGTAGGAATGCAAAATTATCACTGTTTATCATTGTTTTTGTTTAAATCAAATCAATTAGCCTTGTTCATCACCTTCAAAAAACTCCATTCAAGTCAACAACATAGAAAAAGAAATCCAATTCATATGATTATCTACTAGTCTCTTATTCTTTTCCCTGAAACCTTTTTTTTTTTTTATAAGTATTCTTTTCCTTGAAACCTTAATCCTCCCCTAATAATTAAACTAAAATAAAATAGAAACTTTATTGAAATTTTGGATTTTTAAGAAAATGATTTTTTTATAGAATATATAAGTTCTTAAATTAATTGAAAACTTAAAAAAAAAAAAAAAGTTTTTAGGGAAAAAAAGAAAGAGAGACGTAATTTTTAGGAAATAAGACTTTCTAAATTCTAGTAGGAGTCCAAGGATCCAATTCGCTAAAAAAATTTTAAGTATAAGTAATATGAATAAAGTAAATGATGAAAATGTTCATGTCTTATGATTCCCAAACCTCATGTTATCATTTGCACCCTTCATCATCCCACATGAATGATTTTATTATGCATAGACATTAACTCTCTCTATGTTGCTTATAGAAATAGTTTCATGAGTTGTTTCTCTTCATTTGGCCGTATGAACAATATTTTTTGAAAAGTAAATCAATAATAATTTGTTGATGACATATGCATTACATGAAGATAAAAGAAATCCACAGATAAAGGTTATCAAGGTTTTAATATTGTTTGATTAATCAAACTTACATCCATGGATAGGAAAGAACTAATTCACTACACCATAGAAGAGGGAAAAGAGTAAATAGATACTAGTTTTGAGTCTTCAAGGATCTTATGTTCAATCTCATAACTTTTTGTTTTCTTAACTTAGAATACTTATAGACATATTTCTAGTATATTTCCTTAGTCATCACCAATATTTATTTTGATAACAAAATATCAACACAAAAACATATCAAAGTAAATATGTGCCAAATAAGAAGTTGGGCATTTCACAATGATCTCCATATTGGTCCAAATGCTATAGACCTGTCTTACATATCTTAATGACACACACTTCTCTATACACGTGTTCTCCACACATCTTGTCAATACTTGCAAACACCTCTAGTACGTCATTGTCAAGGCAGTCTCTCAATGTACTCAAAGATTTTTCTAAACCACATCTACTAGAATTTAAGTTTTAAGCAACGAAATGTTGAGCAACCATCCACTATTTCCAATCCTAGGTCCACAACATGAACTTTCAAACAATTACTGCATACCGTGACACCCCTATGTGCTATGATGAACACTCTTTATTCACCTTCTAGTAGATTTCCTAGAAATGAAACTATTCAAACACTTCATTGTTTCCACTTTTGGAGATCCAATAAGTGTGTGATATTCTTATGGGAGACACTTTTCAACAATCTTGGTAGGTAGGCAGCTATCTTGCTCCTCAGGAAATGATAGCTCAAGAAATGAACCTCATGATGGGTGAATATGTCTTGAAATGAGCATGATGTCAAACTAGATGTGTAACAACCTACTCCTAATCATATACATATTGTTTGTTTTGGGCTCAATAGTCACAATTTTAAAATATGTCTACATGGTTAAGAGAAGTTCTTACATATAGTGTGTGAGGAAATTTTTTTCTCTATTTGATGTAAGATATCACAATCACTTCTTATGGTGTCATACACAATTTCCTCCTCATATCTCATAAGATTGTGAAACCAAACAAATAGATACCCAAAGACCCACACTGAGGCTAGGGGTCAATTATATCATTTGTAATGATCTTTTCCCAATTGTATGGATGTTAACTATTTCTAAATCCAATAGGCTCTCACAACTTCAAAATTACGCAACTAAATGAAACTCATATATGAATTTTTTCTCCTATTCGATATGGAATATTATATTTTTACTATGACTTCGAGAGATGCCTTGTTAGTTCTAGGTATGGGATAATAGAAGGAACTTATGGCTCTGGGACTGCCCCGAAGGAGATTCTTTTATACTTTCATTTTCATACTTTTCCAGATATGGAACAATAGAAGAAACTTATATGGTTGTGGTAGGTTCTTAATTGATTTTAATTACGTCTCACTAGTTGTGATCCTTCTTAAATAACCTTTAGAGTCCCTGCAACTAACCCCGCATAAGCCTGTGCATATATTATAGAGTAACTCATCTATCCAGAATGAGGAAAACAGAAAATGCATGTGGCCACTAACTAGAAGGCCCCTATGGGATGTATGTATCATTTCATAAACTTGTACTGCAGGCTTTGGAACATAACAAGATCAATATTGTTTTCACTTATTTTCATATGGGAGAACTTGTGTGTCTTTGGCATTTAGGAGTAGATTTTTTTCAAGAAAATGTTTAATTTTTTTATCAGGCACGGAGAACTTTTTGCTAGATTTAAAATTTTTTCCTTCTTCAACAGCATGGAGAAGATCCTTGATCGCTATGAAAGATATTCTTATGCAGAGAGGCAGCTGACTGCAACTGATCCTGAATCACAGGTATGCCGTACTATCAGCCTACCAATTGTCATATGGCATAACCATGTTGTTAGTACAATTTAATAATTGTTCCTAGGGGCTCAGATGGGGTTGAAGTCTCTAAGAATGCATGCATAGGTATAACCTATTTGTGGTCAGTGTTCTAATCAGTTCTTGTGTACTATGTTAAAAATGTTACAGGGAAACTGGTCCCTTGAGTACTCCAAACTTAAGGCAAAAATTGAGCTTTTACAAAGAAGCCAAAGGTATTACTTAATCTGAAAGAACACCAGTGAATAGGACAGGATCTGAAGGCCGTTCAAGTGTTTTGTTTATCAATGGTTAATGTGTGAATACTATATTAATTTCTTAATTTATTACTTCTAAAACCTCTTCAGGCACTTTTTGGGGGAAGATCTGGATTCACTGAGTCTGAAAGAGCTCCAAAATTTGGAACAGCAGCTTGATACCGCTCTTAAACATATTCGATCAAGAAAAGTATGCTAGAGTAGTATTAAAATTTTGCAGCTTAGTGCCCCAGGTATTGTTTTTAGATGACTGACTCAAAAAAAAATTCTTCTCTCGCAGAACCAGCTAATGTATGAGTCAATTTCTGAACTTCAGAGGAAGGTACGTAGGCCTCTTAGCACATGCTTCAGTGTCAGAAATTATCAGGAGAACTGTTATTAGAATGCTAAGAACAACTTAACCCTAAAACTGATTGCCCATTAATTGTGACTTATCTTTTTTGATGGGCAGACAAAGTCTCTCTTGAAATGGGGTGCACCCTATGTACAAGGGGGCATATGGGAAGCACCAAAGAGAGGAGAATAACACCACCCCACCTAAAAAAGAGCAAAACTAAGTTCTGTTATGCATAATTTAGGCTACCTTTGAAGTCCAATAACGTATAGTTGACCAACTCTTCTCATGTCAAGGTCTAAGGTTAAGATTTTCCCTACACCGTCTCCCATGCAAAAAACATATATTAAAAAAATAAATAAAAAAGCAAGTCCTTATAGGAGCACTAGTTCCCCAAGCATCATGAACAGTAAAAAAAGGTTCTTGTCCTCAACACTTCAGGCATTTAAAAAAAAAAAAATCAAATTAAAGCTCTTTCTTCCTCCCTTGACCATAAATTGTCCAATTTAGCCTGTAATCTCAAAGCACTAATGACATCCAAAAATTGTTAACCTCCTCCATTTCCTAATCCTAAAAACGTCTTTGGAATTACAAGGACTATTGACCTCCATTCCCTCGTGTCCACCCTTAAAACATTTCTTGGAGAGGCTAGATTGAATTGAGTAGGGAAGGATTTCTTCAAAGATTGCTCCCCGCCCCCTTTATCCACCCAAAAATTTGTCCTATCCCCATTACTGAGCACAATAGAAGTTCCAAAAGTGAATTCTTCTTGCCCCCTTCTAACATCTTTCCACAACCCCACACTAAAAGCCTTTAACTTCTTGAGTGCATCACCTCCTTCCACCTCTCCAAATTTTTCATAGATGATCCTCCTTCACATGCCATCACGTTGATAAGCATATCATTACAGCCATTTCTCAAGCAATGCCTTATTCAGAGAAACCAAATTTCTAATTGCCAGCCCTCAATACGTTGATAGGGTTCAATCTCCCTCTCTTTGACAAATACTACTTCTTCCAAGAGCTTAATCTCATTTTAAATCTTTCCTCCAAAGAATCCTAAACTGCTGTAGATCTATGAGATGTACCGAGAGTGTTATCTGCAAAAAAAAGAAGAATGACTTTCATTTATCTCCCCCTCTTCCTCTTACCTTAAATTGAGAAATGAATTCTCCCTGCCTTGCTCTAGAAATCAGGGAGCTAAGAACCTCCATTATCAACACCAAAAGATAAGGCAAGATAGAGTCACCTTGCTGCAAGCTTTGAAACTCTGAAAATTTTTTGTGGGGTGTCATTGACAAAATGTAAAGTGTCACCATAAAAATAGTGAAATGCAGAATGTCAACAATCTTTGCCTAAACTCATTTTTTCCATAACAGAAAGGAAAAATTCCAGTTCACAACCTCATAGGCTGTTTTTGATATCCTATGAGGCCTTAAGTTGTCTCATAAATAGAGCAACAAGGGGGGGATTCTTAACAGGCTGTAGGATAAGGGGAAGGGGTGGAGATGGGGTTCAAATTACTCACCTGTTGTTCGTTGATGATACACTGGTATTCTATGACACTTTCCAGGAGCAGATGACTTTTTTAAGTTGATTGTTAATGTGGTTTGAAGTCATTTCAAAGTTGAGAATCAATTTGGATAAGAGTGAAATTTTGTCGATGGGAAGAGTAGAGAATGTAGAGTTGTCAACTGTAGAACTCGGCTACAAAGTGGGAGCACTTCCTTCCATTTACTTGGGGCTCCCCTTGGGTGCATCGCACAAAGCAGTGGCGATTTGGGATGGCGTGGAGGAAAGGATTCAGAAGAGACTAGCCATGTGGGAGAGGCAATACATTTCTAAAGAAGGGAGAATTACTCTCATTTAGAGCACTTTGGCTAGCATGCCCATTTATCTCATGTCTTTCATGCGTATGCCAAGAGTTGTTAGATTGAGTCTAAGCAAATCCAAAGGGACTTTCTTTGAGGTAGGGTAGCTTTGGAGAAGAAGCCTCAAATGTAAAGTGGACAATTGTTTGTTCAAGAAAAAAGGAAGGGTGTTTTGGGTGTTAGAAGTCTTTCTACTCTCATTTGGACCCTTTTGTGCAAGTGGAGTTGGTGCTTGCTGTTGAAAAGGAGTCCTTGTGGAGGCTTGTCATTAGTAGGAAGTTTGGGGTGGAAGAAGGAGGTTGGTGTACCCGTGAAGTAAGGGAGGGCTAAGGGGAGGGGTTATGGAAGGAAATTAGGAAGGAAGGGCCCCTAATGTTTAAAAATATTGTTTGTGTTAAGTTAGAGGACTTAAAATAGATACATCCCACTTGTCATCTTTTCGTATGGCTCTAATACCAATTTGTTGGAGTAATAGGGTTGAAAGAGAGACACAATTACAATTACAAATAAAATAAAATGAGATTTGGAAGAATAAAAACTTTACTGTATTCACCACTCTTTCATATTCAAATATTACATAATCTCTTATTTATAAAACTTACATTTAACAAAATAGAAAACTCCTAATAATAAAATATAAAAACCTTCTAGGATTTGGCAACTCAACAATAGAAACTAAAATAGTCACATAAAATAAAATATTCTCCTTTAACTATTTAGAAAATAAATCCAATCGTAATATTTAAAAAGCTTCTAAATCAAGTTTAACTTTCCAACATGTCGTGGGTGTTATCTTTCTTCGTTAAAGAGTCCCTCTTAGCATGGTGCGGTTCCTTTGTTAGAAGGAAACATAAATAAAATAAAAAATAAAAAAAGGGTTTAGGGAGCAACTCCTTTGTGCATTTTTTTCAAACAATTTGGAACGAGAGAAATAAAAAGTATTAATGTTTGAAAATAAGGAATTTTCTTACAAAAAATTGAAAAAGAAAAAAAATATCTTTGCAATTTGTTGTTTGGAGTCCCTCTTAGGATGGTGTGGTTCCTTTGTTGGAAAGAAAAAAAAAGGTTTAGGGAGCAACTCCTTTGTGCATTTTTTTGGGACAATTTCAAATGAGAAATAGACGAATGTTTGAAAATAAGGAATTTACCAAAGATTGAAAAACTTTTTTCTTTGTAATTTGTTGTTGGACTAAATTGTATATAAGTGAAGGTCTAATGTCCTTAATTTTCTTTGCTGATCAGTTGGGTTCTTATTAAGGTAGAGAGTAGTTTTTTTGTCTCTTTTCCTTTTGTTTTTTGGTGGCCGTTGTATACATCCCGTATACTCTGATGCTTTCGTTTTGGTGTCTTTTTATATAATAGTCTTTATTTACCAATAAAAAAATCCTATAATTTGGTAGCAAGTTGAGTTTCAGAAAATTAATATACTTTCATGGAACCTACTACAGATTTCAAATACATTTTATACTTGGCACAAGATTGCAATTGAGTGATGTGTTGTTACTTCAAATCTTCCTCTTGAGTAACTTCTGGGACACTTCACCACATACCCTATTTTAAAAGATAAACAGAAGGACACTAAAGGAGAGAAAAAAAATCCTAAAACACAGGCACTCTTTTGGAGAATTAAGGAAAAGTTTATAACATATGATAGTGATGGGCTTTTCTTTTGCTAGTGTGGAAAAACCCATCACTTTCTAATCTCAGCTGTAATTTCAATTCTCAGAATTTACTAGGCATGGTAATTTAGCATCTTTTTGGATTATTGTGGGAAGAGAAGCATAGGCTACTGTGATTTCTGACAATCTTTTCTAAGTTTGGTTAGGCCAGCAGAAACACTAGTTCTTTGAGGATATCAGATATAACATTAAGAATCTCACCTTGACGGGGAAGCGTTCAATAGAAAATTTGAAAATGAAATGCACCTGAAACTCACGTTTGTTAGTTGTTTCTCTAATTTTGGGACAGGAAAAGGCAATGCAGGAGCAAAATAACATGCTAGCTAAGGAGGTGATTACATTTATTGTTTGCATGCATGCTAGTCATTTTTCTCCCAAAAAATTTCTCCTGCCAGATTTACCACATCAGGGCAGTGGTATGAAATATAAAGTAGAAGCATATCTAATAACTTGGTATTTTTCTATAATTTTAAAATAGATCAAGGAGAAGGAGAAGACTGTGGCACAGCAGACACATTGGGAGCAGCAAAACCATGGTCTTAATACATCATCCTTCCTACTGCCACAGCAGCTTCCCTGTCTAAACATGGGGTAACTATTTGTTCTCATGCCCAATGTATTAAATTTAGACATGATTCCCATATTGCAATTCATCATTGTCATATGATTAAATTTGTGGAAGCTTGAAAGAGCAAAGCTTGAGATACCCTGATGGCATGGACTACACGATGATAATGTATGTAATGGGGCTAGGAAAAAAAAGTGTCAGATGTTAATTAGGTCTGTTTGCAGAAGCGCAGAGATGGAATGGTGGGTGTGCAACTGGTGCTCCATCAGGGTATTTTAGTTCTTTTATGGGATGTTACTTCTGAATAAGAGTTGCACCCTCAACAGTCGATTCTCTGCTCTCTCGCATTCAGAATGTAGAAGATATTCACTAGAGGAAGGCCGGTATCATTGACTTGCTGCTTTGTATGTATTTCCAATGCAGTGGGACTTACCAGGGAGAAGCACATGGAGCAAGGAGGAATGAGCTGGACCTTACGCTTGAACCAATATATCCCTCCCACCTTGGATGCTTCACGACGTGAATTGGTTTGAGTCTTCTATATGGTTATAATTTTTAGTTCCATGTGAATATGGACTTATAGTTAAGCTGAGAGACCTTTTATGTATCTGATTTGATATCTACTTGGGTGAGGAGTATATACTCAACAATACATTTAAATGCTTTTGGAATCTGAATTATTTTAAGATGTTTCCCCTTATATTTCTCTGAGTGTATATAATACTCTCCCTTCCTTGGACAGTTCTGAGGTGCTGCTGTACTGCAACACCTTCAACTCTTGTAGATTTGTAGTTTCCCCAATTCAGTGGTATTTGTTTATTAGTTTTTATTAGTCATAGATTCCCTCAAACCTCATTTACCTTTGTGTTATAGGCCATCTTTCATTTGAAATTTGCAATTTGATTCACAATTCTTTTTCATGAAAAAAAAATTTATTGTAGATGTTTTTCTTGAGAAAAGAGAGAAATGTGTGACAAACCTCCATCAATATTTTTAGACCACAAGGGAAAAACTTGTGAGATGCAAACTAGGCATATAAAGACTATACCAGGTATGTAGAGATATGTTAGAAAAATAAGAACTTCAGTAGTGGGGATTGTTTTAGAGTTGAAGTTCCAGTTATATATATTAGTAACAAGGAAACGAGTCAACCCTTAGAATTTTCTTTTTCTCCTACATGTGCCTAAATTATGTTTGGATGAACTACATTTAAGTTTGGAACTCTATGAATAGTTTCCCCAAGCTATAGTGGATTAATTCCAGTCTATAGGCAAAAACATGCTTAGTTGAATTGTGATCCTTTTATCCATGGGTGTAAGCATTTGTCGAACCATGTTACACACTGTTTTCCATGGATGCATAATATGTGCCAAACATAGAAGCTTCCGCTGTTGTGACAGATTAACATTAGAACTTCAGTGGGTACAGCAAATTTTCTAAGAGTTTGCTTTCATGACCAAGAAAAAAAGCGTACCAACATACTAACCCAAGATGCTTTTGACTTAACATGCATTATCCTTAGTCATCGTTGTGGGAAGTATACTGAAGTTTGATTAGCAGTATACTTAAGTTTGATAGTTTCAGACTAGGTTGCTGAGTAAAACCTGGCCATACATCTGCCAGAAATGTCAAAACATTAAATTGTTGCAAAGAGTTCATGTTATTGGATTGCAAGTACAAAGATGGAGGCTTCTCATTAGGGTGTTCCAGTTGAGAAATTCAAATTTAAGAATATCAAGACTAGCAGGTTTGGATCATTTGCATGAACTTGTAGCCAAATATCATGATTAACTGTAGGTGAGTCCAACTGAATGTGCTGGTTTTTTCAGCCTAATTTTAGTTTGTATTCCAGGGTAATCTTGATTTCCTGTCTAAACAACTTGCCGTCCACAAATACTTTGTAAGAATTCAACCGACAGTAAGCAGTGCCATATTTCATAGTGCACACGTAGTTGTGGTCAGTAACAACCTCATGCAGTAAAATTATAAGCGTGGGGTTCCATAGCCTCAATCAAATTTTGAAGTTGTCTAAGACAGGCTCTCAAGGATGCATAATGATTCCAGCTATTTGTGCTTCCACATATTCAATTTAAGAGATATTCTGGTCCTTTTCTGGTGATACAAGCTCCGGTAAAGACCATAATCCTTCAATTGATAAGAAGCTCTGAAGAACAAAGCCGATGAGATCCGGGGCACAGGAGACTTGTAGATATGGTTTGTCAGAAACTGCGAATAGGGGGAGAGGGTGGGTGGATGTCAACCCACTCATCCTCCCAACATACCTGAAGCCCTGAAGCCCTCCAATGTGGTCCTGTAACAACAGTGTTAACAGCCCTATATCAGTGAGAGAGCGTGTCCCTAGTGTGAGCTGTGGCTGCGGACATTATGGCAGGTAGTGACCCAACACCGTCAACCTCTCCCACATGCTCGTCTGTTTTACTCAAATCTCCCTACCTCCAACCCCAGCCCTATCTCCATCAGCCCCATCACCCTCACCCCCACTTCCCTTCCACGTTCCACTGATTTGTCCCCATTGTAGTCATGCCATTTGATTCTGGCTCAGACGGGTGTTATCAACAAAATTTATAAAACCTAAATCACCTCACACTAGGGTAGCATAGCTAACATAGTATAGTGGCTCTAGGATCGTCCACAGGGATGGGTTTTCATCGTACAGTTGACTTTAGTGAAGGAAATAAAATGATGTTTTTCCTTATAACAATTAGCTTTTAAAGAAAATGGAATTGTGGTTGCAAAAATTGATTTAAATTAAGCAAAAATAATAAGTAAAGTTAACTACAAAGAAAAGGTCTCTTGGAGCTTTAGGTCACTAGGATCAAGTTCCTTATGCAAAAGGGAAGATTCTGGATCTTCTCCTCGCATTGGGGATAATAACATAAAAGATGGTTATCTCCCAAACCGGTTTTATATTTAGCAATTAAGATTTGATCCAAAGGGTTCATGAAAAATTATAGTTGTTTCCCATTAATGGATTCAAACACTAAAGACTCTCACCTTGAACCACCTTCCAATGGCTCATAAATAATAACTAATAGACATCCATGGATCTAGCAATAAGCATCCATAGAATCCGAAAAGCTTACCAAGTATTGGCCATTCAAAGTGCTTTTAAGGGATTTAAAGCTAAACCTTGAAATAAAAACCATTAATGGTTAACAACTACTTTTATTTAAAGCAAGGATAACTCCCACCTTTGCATTCAGGTCCTTCACCTAACTTCCATCACTCCAAGAAACGTAAAACCTAGCCACTCATCCCTTTAGAAATCATCCTCAGAGGTTGTTTGACTAGAAAGAAAAGTGAAAACAACATGAGAAGGAAAAGCATAACAAAAAGCTCTCTATATTTCTTACTACGGGAATTTACAAGTGTTCAATGAAAAACATACATATATTTCTCCCTCTCTCTCCTCTTATATATATGCTACCTAAAAGATATATAAAAAGATATAAAATAAAATATCTAGGTTGGTTACAAGGAGAAACTAGGAAATTACAGAAAATATCTGAAGATAAAAATCTAACAAAGTCGGTGCACAGGAAGATTTCGCATACCATGCAAAATTTGCATGGTGCGTGAAATCCTTTAGCTACCTGAAGTGGTTTCGCATGGTGTGCAAAATTTCGCACAGCCATACGAAAATGCCGGTTGTTGGATTTCTTCATCTGGTTTTCTTCCTTGCATCTCTGATTGGCTTGGTAAAGGGCTATGAAGTGCTCCAAAGCTTGGATTCTTCATGTATTTGAGCTTTAACTTGCATTGTCATGGATTTCACCAAATTCTCCCTCATTCTTGGCTTGTTTCAATAATCAAATAGCTACCAACAATACCAAAACTTGTCAAAAACTGATTAGTAACCCTTGCTAGGTTCCTTAATGTGCCAATTGAGTTAAAAGGTATTAACTACTACTCAAAAGTATTTAAAACAGTTAGTTTCAAGCTATAAAAGAGTACTTTTTGAGTAGTAATCACCCCCTTCAATCGACATATTGCTAGTCCCTTAGCAATGAAAGAGAGATAAAGAAGAATAGACAGCAAAATAATTTACAAAATCATGTTAATCACTCCAAAAAATTTTCAAGTGGCATGATGCGGATTATACTCTCTCATGGAACATCAGAAAGATAAAACCCAACCTTCAACAAGAGTCATCAAATCTCTTGCCTAATTACAACTTATAAAGAGTAGGGATTATGCAAATTTAAGCAACAAAAGAATTTTCACTCCCAAAGGTCCAAATCTTATTTTTCCACAAAAATCTAAGTGTTAATCTTATTAATTTCCGATTATAGTATGTCGAACTATTCTCTCCCCCCAACCAAGTTCTTTCTTAAACCTTAGCAAACTGACCAACCTCCAATAGGCTAAGAACGCACCTTTTTTATTTCATAATTTTTTCATTGTAGGAGTGCAATGCTAAAGGTATTGTTTTCTAAATTTTTTCATCAACTTCAATAAGCTTCAAGTAAAAATGCAAGAACTCAATACCTCTCATTTTATTTTGATATTTTTTCCTTAATAACCATGGAAAGTAGAGTGAAAACTTTTTTAAAATTAAGCCAATGGCATGACTGCAATGAAGGAGAGATAAAATTAAGCCAAAAAGTAACTAAATTAACAAATTAACCTAGCATTATTAACAAAACTTCCTTCCTCAACTCTCCCCCTCCCCCTCCCCCCCCCCCCCCCCCCCCCCCCCTCCTCCCCCCAATCGAGATCAACATTGCCCTCATTGTTTCAAGAGCAATTGAAAATAAAAGGAGAAAGTGGTACCTCTTGAATGAAATGGAGTCTAAGTCGTATAGGAGAAACCACATGAGTCAAAAAACAAAAGGGTAATGAGTAGAGGAAATAGAAAAATGCTAACTATAATAAAAAAACATGATGTCTATATATTAATCTGAGAAAGTACAATATGAGATATGATCAGGTAATACATCCAATCCTAGAATATAAAGTATCAAAACAAGGACAAATCTCCAATAATATAATATGTAAATACAATAAGATAAAGAGATGTCCTAGGATCAAGTAATGAGAGCCTCAGGTGGAGATGATGCATCCTCTAATGTAGCTATAGTGGCCTCCTGAGGTGGCGGAATTTGGACCTCTGCTGGTGTAGTGTCCTCAGCTGGAGCTATAGGCTCTGATGATACGGGAAGGCCAAGCTAAGGTGGATGTAGAATTCCCAGGTGCTGCTGAATCTAGCGGAGAATAGCAGTCTGTTGGTCCTGATGGGCATGCATCTCAGCCATCCGCTGAAATAGAGTAGAATGGGTGGTGGTGAGTGTTTGAAAGGTATGCACAAGGGCGCGAAACTCTGAAGCAGATATGGTAATAGAAGGCTCAGATGTAGTAGGCGCGACTGGTGGAACCATAGGAGTCACAAGCGGAGTAGCATAAGTAGCCTCAGGTATGGGCACTAGTGGTACAGTCTCTACAAGGAGCTCGTCCTGCTCTGGCTGTGGGGGCACTAGAGGTGCTACCATGGGAGGGGCTCCAGGAGGTGCAGAATAGCCCGCCAACTGATTCCATTTGTCGAGAATGAATCGTTCTCAACAAAGGCGGCGACGCTCAAGCCGAGGCTCAGTAGGAAAGCCCATGTACTCCAAGACCTGGCATAGCAACCTCGGGAATAATAATGGAATGGTGTCGGCCCTCTGAAGCTTCTTCCTATGGACCTTCTCCTCAAAGTGGGTGAGAGAGGCCATGATCAAGTAGTGCGGGCCAAAGTAGAAGCCCTCTGATATATGGAATAACGCGTCCAAAATAGCTCATCTCCTCTATACTAAATGCTATAAGGGAAAAAGGTTGGAACGTAGCACCACGTTTACGAGGAGCATCCCAAGTGGAAGCTCTTTCCCTAGAAGGATCGAATCTATGGAGATCCCCTTAGATAAAATGTGGACCATGTCACTCTTAGATATTGGGGACCAGTGGCGAAAAGCAGATGGATCATCTGGCTCGAAAGAAATCTATAGAGCCTCTACAATATGCCTGGCCTCGAGGACACCATGACGTCCATCAATGGTGAAGTGAATCACAATAAGACTCGGGACGCCACGAGTAGTCATAGACTGGTAAAAGTCTAATGCTACTTTGGGATAAAAAAACTCACGAGGAGTCATGAGGTGCTCAAGGTGGTACATCTGGAGTAGGTCGTAAGAGTCTTAGAGCTCAAGCTGTTGTCGCATGGCCTCCTGATCAAAATATAGCTCCGAGTGGAAGGGTCTTGCCCTGCAATCTGAGTTGCCCTCAATGGGCAGTGTTGTGAGCATCGGACGTCTGATAATAAACTCCGATGATAGGTCAGAAGGAACCTCAGAATATGCAGGAGGTTCAGAAGCTCTGGATGACTCGCCTGGGCCTAAAGTCCTGGCCCTCTTGGTCGGAGGGCACCATACTGAACTCTCAGGGGGCGAAATAGTTGCATCTGGTGTAGTAGGTGGTCTCTTCATCTCATATCTGTGTTGAGAAGCAAGAAAGGAAGGACCAATGGCTGCTCTACCCTCGAAAGATGGAATGCGTGGGGCCTCTGCGGCTTGAGGTTGAGAATCGCTAGGCACTTGAGCAGAGGAGGCTCTCTACCTCATAGTGCGTCTCGGTGAAGGGACGGGAGGAGCTCATTGGGTCCATGCCATGTCGGAAATGGAAAGCGAGCCTCGGCTCCGTGCTTCAAGGGGGTGCAATATCGAATCTTCGCAATGAGATGCGCGCGGGGCTCGGTATCGAATGGAGAATGGTGAGGTTGCAAGGTGGCAGAGGAAAATGAGGGATTCGTAGGGTGTGGGGTGTTTGCAAAATGGGGATTTTAGGGTTCGAAAGGTTTAAAAAGAAATGGCAGGTGACCTTTCATTTTTGCATAGCGACTCTTGGGTTTCGCACAGTGTGCGAAATGGCTTTGGGGGTGCGAAATTTTTTGCATGGTCTGCGAAAATTTCGCTAGGTGTGCGAATTGAGTTCGCAAGGCATTTTTATTTTCGTTGGGTGTGCGAAATTGGTTCGCAAGGTATGCGAAATGATTCATTGATTTCGCATGCCCTGCGAAAATTTCACAAGGTGTGCGAATTGGCCTGATTTTTCCTCTGTTTGAAATCCCCTTGCAATTGATCATCAAAAACCTAAGTTAAATCAAACCAAAATAAAATTAAAACGAAAAATCAAAAACAAAACAAGTAATAATATAGGAAAACTTTCAAATCAGAAATAAAATAAAAAGATATGGACTCGATTAGTCTTTAGAAAGACTAAGTCCATCAAAAAATTGGTCTTGTCAAGCTTGATGTGGATCAAGGAGGATGAATTCCTTCTTGTCGCTAGAAAAAGGCTCCACAAAAGGCTTGAGACGGTAGTCATTCACTTCAAAGCTCTTGGTGTTGTTGGAGTTGAGTAGTTTCACTACTCCATTTGAATGCACTTGGTGAATAGTAAATGGACCTATTTACCTTGATTTCAGCTTGCCTGAAAAGATGTGGAGCTTAGAGTCATAGAGCAAGACTCTTTGTCCCTTTCGAAAATTCTTACAGGAAATCAACTTATCATGTCACCTCTTCAATTTCTCTTTTGCAATTTTTGAATTGATGTAGGCATCATTTCTTAATTCCTCCATCTCATTGAGGTCTAAGAACCTCTTTAACCTAGCTCTGCTCAGATCCGTGTTAAGTTTCTTGATTGTCCACTAAGCTTTGTATTCCAATTCCACAGGAAGATGGCATGCTTTGCCATAGACTAGGCGATAAGAAGACATCTCGAGAATGGTCTTGTAAGCTGTTCTATATGCCCATAGTGAATCAAGGAGCTTGACTTACCAATCTTTTCTGTTTGTGTTCACCACTTTCATCAATATGTTTTTAATCTCCCTGTTTGCTAACTCAACTTGCGCACTAGTTTGAGGGTGGTAAGATGTAGCTACCTTATGCTTCACCCCATACTTGGCTATGAGAGTTTCAAAAGGCTTGTTGCAAAAATGAGTACCCCCATCACTAATTATGGTTTTGGGCACCCCAAATCTTGAGAAGATGTTTTCCTTTAGAAACTTGAGAACCACTCTATGGTCATTGTGCTTGCATGGGACTTCCTCAACCCATTTAGAAACATAATCTACTCCCACCAAGATGTATGAGTAGCCAAAAGACATAGGGAATGGTCTCATGAAGTCAATGCCCCAAACGTAAAAAAGATCAACTATCAAAATGGGGTTCAAAGGCATCATGTTCCTGCATGTCTACTTCCCAAGCCTCTAGCATCGATCACAACTCTTGCACATGGTGTGGGCATCTTTGAAAAGTGATGGCCAACAGAAACCCGATTACAACACCCTCATGGTTGTCTTCTGAGAAGCAAAGTGGCCTCCACATGCATTTTCATGGCAATGACTGAAAATCCCCTGTTGCTCTTCTTTAGGAACGTACTTCCTTATTATCTGATCTGCACAATACTTGAATAGAAATGGCTCTTCCCAATAGTAGGCATGAATTTTTGCAAAGAAGTGCTTCTTATCTTGTGTTTTCCACTCACTTAGAACTTCTCCTGTGACCAGGTAGTTAGCAATATGCACGTATCAAGGGGCAACTTCCACCGACATGAGAGACTCCTCTAGAAAATCGTCATGAATGGGCATTCCATGGGAATTATGTGCGATAGCTAGCCTTGAAAGGTGGTCTGCTACCACATTCTCCACTGCTTTCTTGTCTTTGATCTGGAGATTGAACTCTTGAAGCAAGAGAATCCATCTAATCAACCTTGCTTTAGCATCTTGCTTAGTCAACAGATACTTCAAAGCAGAGTGATTAGTGAAAACCACGATGAAAGACCCCACCAAGTAAGCACGAAACTTATCCAAGGCAAAAACTACAACTAATAATTATTTCTCGGTGGTTGTATAGTTTCTTTGAGCCTCATTCAATGTCTTGCTCGCATAGTAGATCACATAGGTTTTTCCATCTTCTCTTTGCCCAAGAACAGCTCCTATAGCAAAGTCACTAGCATCACACATTACCTTAAAGGGCAGTTGCTAGTTGGGAGCCCTCACTATTGGTGTGGTTGTCAGAAATAGCTTCAACTCTTTAAAACTCCTTTGGCATCTATCATCTCATATGAATTTAACATCATTCACCAATAGTTCACATAGAGGCCTTGCAAGCTTAGAGAAATCATTGATAAATCTCTTATAGAACCCGGCATGGCCAAGGAATTACTTTACTCCTTTGACATTTGTTAGAGATGGGAACTTAACAATGAGTTCAACATTTGCTTTGTCAACTTCAATGCCTTCCTTGGAGATAATGTGCCCAAGGACAATCCTTTGTTGTACCATGAAATGGCACTTCTCCCAATTAAGCACTAAGTTTTTCTCAATGCATCGGTTCAAAACAGCTTCTAAGTTGACCAAGCATTCATCAAATGCACTTCCATATATGGTGATATCATCCATAAAGGCTCCACCATATCACTGAAAATGCTTAATGTGCATCTTTGGAAAGTTGTGGGTGCATTGCATAAGCCGAAAGGCATTCTCTTGTATGCATAGGTTCCAAATGGGCATGTGAAAGTGGTCTTCTCCTGGTCTTCAACATCAATTTCTATCTAAAAGTACTTGGAGTAGCCACCCAAGAAACAATAAAAAGGATGCCCAGAGACCCTCTCAAGCACCTGATCAATAAAGGGCAACGGGAAACAGTCTTTTTTTGTCACCGCATTCAACTTCCTATAATCGATACACACCCTCCAACATGTAGTGAGGCGTGTAGAGACATCTTCTCCCTTATCATTTTGCACCACCGTGATCCCAGATTTCTTTGGCACAACTTGAGTATGACTCACCCATGGGTTATATGATATGGGGTAAATAATACCAGCCTGAAGTAGCTTAAGAACTTCAGCTTGCACCACCTCTTGCATGTGAGGGTTCAACCTTCTCTGAGGTTGACGAACTGGCTTAGCTTCATCGTCCATGTAAATATGATGGGTGCAGACTAAAGGGTTGATCACTTTCAAATCAGAAATTTGCCACACTATTGCCTTCTTACATCTTCTAAGAACTTCAAGTAGACAATCCTCTTGATGAATGGTAAGAGCTGAAGATATAACAACAGGGCACTATTTGTCTTCTTCCAAGTATGCATACTTCAACTCTGTGGGTAGTGGCTTAAGAATAAGCTTTGGGGGCTCCTCCTTAACAGCTCTTTGCGTCTCTTCCTCATTGAATAAGGGTACAATCTCTTCTCTCCTCCTCCAAGGGAGTACGGTAGCAAGCAAATCTGAGGGTTCAGGTAACCCTTCATCAAGATCCCCAAAGCTCTCAACCAAATCCTCCTGCATTCTTTGATCACAATGCTCCTCCACTAAAGTGTCAATCATGCACACTTCCTCTAGGTCTTCTTCTTCTTCCGGATGGATATGCTTCTTATACAAATGGAAAATGTTGAGCTCTAATGTCAGTTTGCCAAACGTGAGTTGCATAACTTCATTCCTACAATTGATGATCGCATTTGATGTAGCTAGAAATGGTCTTCCAAGTATGATAGGAACATAATTAGTTCCTTTGACAACTGGATCCGTATCAAGAACAACAAAATCCACTAGATAGTAGAATTTGTCAACTTGAACCAAGACATCTTTGATCATTCCTCTTGGAATCTTCACTGATCTATCTGCCAGAGATAGAGTGATGGATGTTGGCTTCAACTCTCCAAGTCCCAACTGCTTGTAGATAGAGTATGGTAGCAAATTCACACTTGCTCCCAAGTCCAACAAAGCTTTCTCCACACAAGTCCCTCCAATACTCACTGAGATGGTAGGGCAGCCCGGATCTTTGTACTTCACTAGAGACTTACATTGTATGATGGCATTCACTTGCTCAGTCAAGAAGGCTTTCTTGTTCACATTCAACCCTCTCTTTATAGTGCACAAGTCCTTCAAGAATTTTACATATGTCGGCACTTGTTTAATCATGTCTAGCAAAGGGATATTGACATTTACTTGCCTCAACACTTCAAAAATTTCTGATGCATTATTGGTTCCTTTTTTCCATGCAAAGCTTGGGGGAAAGGTGGAGGCATGTGTTTCTTCATCATATCTTCCTTGATCACTATCCTCTCTGGTTCTTCATCCACACTAGAATCATGGTCATATTTCTTTGTACTTTTCTCTTTTCTCTTTCCTTTAATTTCCTCACTCTTTTCTTTTTCTCCTACACTCTCTTCATCATGCTTTGGCTTGGATGTGGGTTAATCAACCTCTTTACCACTCCTCAAGGTGATAACTGCTTTGACTTCCCTCACATTTGAAGATTCTCCATCTTGAGCCTCCACTTCATGGATACCCTTGGGGTTTTGATGAGGTTAAAAAGGAAACTTTCCTTTCTCTTGCACTATGTTGAGGTTGGTAAGCCTTGAGATTGCGTATTGGACATTGTCTATCTTTTGAGACAGATCATTTTGCATCTCATCCATTCTTTTGTTCAATGTACTCTCCACATTGTCAATTCTCTAATTCAGTTGAGCATTGATGGACTTCTGATCCACAAAGTCTCCCACAACCTTGCTAAGGTTCGCAATAGCTTGTTCAAGATTCGAGGCTTGCTGAGGTGCTTAAGCAGGTTGTGTGTACTGAGGTGGCTTTGGTTTCCAAGAGAAATTTGGATGGTTCTTCCAATTCGAATTGTAGGTGTTGTCATATGAAGCATTGTTATTGGGCTTGAATTGACCAATAACATTTGCTTATAGGACACTCCTCCAAACATCTCTCTCACTATTGGAATTGTAGGACACTCCTCCACTAATTGCTCATAAGATTGACAAATGGAACACGACATAGCTTGCACTGGTGTCTCAGAAATGGCTTGCACTTTTTGTACCTTCTTCATTTCTAGCTCTTCCAATCTCCTTGCCATAGCTGCAACCTTTGCTTTCATGTCAATGTCTTCATTCAAAACATACATCTCACCCTTAGCATTAGGTTGAGACTTCATTCTTCCCACCTCTCTAGCATTTGGTTCATCCCATCCTCTTGAAACTTTAGCCACATAACTCAAAAAAACCATGGCTTCCTCTAGATTCTTACTCATGAAGTCTCCTCCACACATAGTTTCTAGGAGTTGCTTTATTGAAGAAGACATACCATCATAAAAATAGCTCACTAAGAGCCATGTGTCAAAGCCATAGTGAGGACAAGCATTAATAGTTTCCATGTACCTTTCCCAACACTCAGAATTTCTCATTCTTTTTAGCTGAGAAGTTCAAAATTTGCCTTTGCAAACCATTGGTCCTTTGAGTAGGGAAGAACTTCTTGAGAAACTCGGCTTGCAAATCAATCCAAGTTCGGATACTCCTTGGCCTTAAAGAATTAAGCCAAATCTTGGCCTTATCCTTCAAGGTGAAAGGAAATAGCTTGAGCCTCATCAAGTCAATTGAAACTCCTCTTTCTTAGAATGTATTACAAACCTCCTCGAATTCCTTAATATGCGAGTAGGGATTCTCACTTTCCATGCCATGGAAAGTAGGTAGGAATGGCACAATGTGAGGTCTGATTACTAGCTGCTCAATGCGAGGCACTATGCATGACGGTGCACTCATATGAGGTGGATGCATGTGGTCCCTCATGGATCGGTATGCGTTGAAATTATCCTCTTGACCATGTTGTCTATTTTGATCTTCAGGTGGAACATCCATGATGTTCAAGCACACTTCCAACTCAGTTTCTCGAGGAGTTTCAATCTTCACAAGTCTTCCCTCAATATCTCTTATCCAATAGGGCATGCACAACTAAAAATCACTGAAACAAAAACAAAGAAAACAGAAGAAATACAATACTAGGAAAAAGTTTAAGGTTAGTTAAAAACTAACTAAAAAATAAGTTAAAATAGAGACAAAGAAAAAGAAAGAAAAATCACCAAACTTGTGATGAAGATCACAATTGTTCATCGAAAGTCATGTCAATGTACTTTGGCACCATCCTCGACAACGGTGCCATTTGATTCATCCCCATTACAGTCATACCATTTGATTCTGGCTCAGATGGGTGTTATCAACAAAATTTATAAAACCTAAATCACCTCACACTAGGGTAGCATAGCTAACATAGTATAGTGGCTTTAGGATCGTCCATGGGGATGGGTTTTCATCGTACAGTTGACTTTAGTGAAGGAAATAAAATGGTGTTTTTCCTTATAACAATTAGCTTTTAAAGAAAATGGAATTGTGGTTGCAAAGATTGATTTTAAATTAAGCAAAAATAATAAGTGAAGTTAACTACAAAGAAAAGGTCTCTTGGAGCTTTAGGTCACTAGGATCGAGTTCTTTAGGCACATGGGAAGATTTTGGATCTTCTCCTCACGTTGGGGATAATAACATAAAAGATGGTTATCTCCCGAACCGGTTTTATATTTAGCAATTGAGATTTAATCTAAAGGGTTCATGAAAAATTATAGTTGCTTCCCATTAATGGATTCAAACACTAAAGACTCTCACCTTGAACCACTTTCCAATGGCTCGTAAATGATAACTAATAGACATCCATAGATCTAGCAATAATCATCCATAGAATCCAAAAAGATTACCAAGTATTGGCCATTCAAAGTGCTTTTAAGGGATTTAAATCTAAACCTTGAAATAAAGATCATTAATGGTTAACAACTACTTTCATTTAAAGCAAGGACAACTCCCACCTTTGTATTCAAGTCATTCACCTAACTTCCATCACTCCAAGAAATGTAAAACCTAGCCACTCATCCCCTGAGAAATGATCCTCAGAGGTTGTTTAGCTAGAAAGAAAAGTGAAAACAAAATGAGAAGGAAAAGCAGAACAAAAAACTCTCTATATTTCTTACTACGGGAATTTATAAGTGTTCAATGAAAAACATACATATATTTCTCCCTCTCTCTCCCTTTATATATATGCTACCTGAAAGAAATATAAAAAGATATAAAAGAAAATATCTAGGTTGGTTACAAGGAGAAACTAGGAAATTACACAAAATATCTGAAGATAAAAATCTAACGGAGTCGGTGCATAGAAAGATTTCGCATACCATGCGAAATTTGGCATGGTGCGTGAAATCCTTTGGCTGCCTCAAGTGGTTTCGCATGGTGTGCGAAAATGCTTATTGTTGGATTTTTTTCCTCTGGTTTTCTTCCTTGCATCTCTGATTGGCTTGGCAAAGGGCTATGAAGTGCTCCAAAGCTTGGATTCTTCATGTATTTGAGCTTTAACCTGCATTGCCATGGATTTCACCAAATTCTCCCTCATTCTTGGCTTGTTTCAATAATCAAATAGCTACCAACAACACCAAAACTTGCCAAAAACTGATTAGTAACTCTTGCTAGGTTCTTTAATGTGTCAATTAAGTTAAAAGGTATTAACTACTACTCAAAAGTATTTAAAACAGTTAGTTTCAAGCTATAAAAGAGTACTTTTTGAGTAGTAATCATCCACCCACCCCCACCACCTATATGTGGCACGCCTCTGGACAAAGTCCATTTAAAAAATAAAAATAAAAAATTCAAAAAAACCAGTCTGCCGAGATAAGATTTTTGCTTTATCATGTACTTTGCTAGTGTAACAATTGTAGTTCCCATTTGTTATACTTCTCACAATATTTGTCAATGGTGTGAGCATTTGATTCAAATGACCTGCAACTATTTTGCACCATATTTCACTACAAACCATAAGGTTGTTTAACTCTTTTATTAACAAAGGCAAAAGTTATTCCTCGCTATATTTAAATGAAATAAATGAATCTAATATTGTAGAGAACACCCTACCAAAATCATGTACCACGGTAACATTGGTTACTCTCAACTTAGCAGCTTTTTTTTTCATGGGGTTCTTTCATCTCGGTCCATGCTCAACTTGTTTCATCAAATACCATCAACTAGAAAAAAAAGCATAAAAATGTCAATTTCCATACAAAATATGCCAGTACATTTAAAAAAAAATAAAAATAAAAATCAACAGAACATTGGATGATCAAGGAAAGCACATTGAAGAACTGAAGAGATACTGTGTAACAAGGATGCTTTTCTTTAGCATTTTTCTCTCCTCAATATGTCAAACCCTTGGGAATCTTTTATAATTATATTCTGATTCAAACGACTAGCAACAGTAGGAAGATCATTCTATCATCAGCGGGGGAGCATGTCTGATACCGATACCACCCCATGTGAATTTGTGAATGCATGTTCTGGTTTACAAGGGACAAGAGGAGGGGTGCTGGAGTTTTGGGAACGATGCCCCTGGCTTTGAACGTTCAGCCGTGCCCCATTGTATATAAGGATGTCTTCCAATTTCATTTATTCTCGACTTCGACTGAAACTGATAGAAATATAGATCTAGCTCCATCTGCAGCTCCTCAGCTTCTTTAACTTCTAATTGTACTTTTCGACATGGTGAAGTAATTGACCATTCATGTGAAGTAAAATTCCAGGCAAGAAAAACACTGTGAATCAAGAACTCAAATTTGGAAGACCTAACCCGGAGAAGGGACCCTGCTAACAGGCAAGTGGTATACTACAAAGGCAGAAGAAAGTGCAAACCAACCCCATAGAAGTCCCTCAAACATATATCTTATAATAGCTAATAGAGACTTCAAATTTACAATTAAAATCTTGCCATATTCAAAACGCCAGTTGCAAGGTGATAGATTTCAAAATAACTGTCAATTAAAGATTTCAGAATCAAACTCTACACCTAATTCAGCTGCCCAATATGAGCTCAACCAACCCTTGGTACATTTTTATGAACAAAAAAGATGCCAAATCATAGAGCCTCAAGACTTGATTGCAACTGTAATTGACTTGGTTGTGTATGAACTCCAAAACAAGATCATGCATCCAAGCATGAAACTTATGAAGCTTGATAATTGTTCTCTTCAGGTCCTATTGCTCAACTCCAAAATGATTTTACAGTCACCCAAAAGTTCTAGATCATGTGACAATAAGGCCGCTTAAGGAAGAAAAGTTAGACAAAAGGACAACCTAAATAAATAAAAAATCATATACCACGCAGAATAGTCGAATTGAGCTCTATTAATGTTTTCCAGACAATACTGTGCTATCTAGCCATTAATTTTCTCCTGAAATATGGATGGAATGCAAAATTTATCTTATTTATCTTGAAGGAAAAGAACTCCAATGGTATATATTAATCTTAGAGCTATTTTTTATAAAAATAAATTATATCTATATTATAACTGGAGTCAAGCCAGAAGCACTTTACAGTGAAATTTATAAATGAAAAGGAACTCCCTGGATTTGGTCCATTGCCTACAAACTTGCTTTCATAAGAAATTCTCCCAGTCAAAACTCACAGCAACCTAGCCAACTTTATCTTTCCTTTTTCTTTTTCTTTTTATCTCCAATAAGTAATGAATGCTCAATGAAAAAAACAGGAGAATCCATGGAAAGAATTCGTGTATAGTAAGCAGCAAGCACAGAAACCAATGAAAGTACAAGGAAGAACCAAACAAATTTCATTACTAACAAAGTAGATATTGATGCTGCTAAAAACCAGAAAAGAAAGTTCATGAGTAAGGAAAATTTTGTAATAGAAACTAGTTACCTTGCTACAAACTGATAATGGAAACTGGCTAAGATACCAACTGAAAAAGTATATTATTTAGAATGAAATCAGAAGATGTATAATAGAAACTAGTTACCTTACTACAAACTGGACAGGTTTGGCTTCTCTCCAACCACTCATATATACAACCAAGGTGGAAATGATGAGAACATTGTGTAACTATCTTAGGATTTTCAGGAGTGTATTCTGCAAACAAGGGAAAGACGGAGAACCAACGTATTAGTAATGAAATAGAGTAGCTAAATTGTTTTATACGCCAGAAACCACTTCAAGTTTCCAAATTATGAAGTAGCCTTGCAAAATATGGATTAATTGGATGATGATCAATTCATATCTCATGGTAATGACAGAAAAATAAAATACTACATTAAAAAATTTTGACCTTCAAGGCATGTGGGACAGACATCCTCATCTTCTGATGATGTAGAGATACACTCAACTCTACAGGTCACTTCTGCTGTTGATGGCTCCACTGAGGACTCAGAATAGCATTTTCTTGATCCCCCTTCACAGCAAGACCTACTGAGTGTGCCTCCCCCACTAACAAGTTCCAGGCCCGCCTGAATATTGCTTCTCCCGTGTGGTTCAGAATCTTTCAGCAAATGACAAGGTCCTTTCTCATGGCTTGTGGTTCGTCCACCCAGTTGCAAATTGGAACATCTAGGATTCGCATTACATGGCAAAGATCTAGGACGAAACCCATCTGTGTTAGATACTGTATCATCAAGTCCCACTGTAAAATTTGAAGAGGCAGCACACCGAATGGTACGCATCTGTCTGGTGCCTAATATTTGTGCATACTGCAGAAAAATGGGGAGGGATACATTATGAGAAATAATTCGTTCACTTCAGTGCGTAGGTGAGACTAATACATACATTACAAACTAAAGCTATACCCTATATAACCTCCTCAGCATTTTGAACAAGGTAAACAACGACCAAATTCTCTAGATTCCAAGAATTTAAGTAGATAGTGATCCAGCAGGAGCAAGGACACAAACCCCCTTGCATTTGTTTTTCTTGATGACTTAATCCTTCAGTGCATTAGCATATAATTAAGGAAAGAACAGAATACAAAGGTGGCAAAATGTGGCTGCCATAAACCTTAAAGGATCTTTCTTTTAGTTTCTAATTCGAATAAAGGAAAGGAATGGTTTTTTTAGATACCTCGGAAGGTTCAGGGCATCACATGCATGAACTATATATGGATATTGATCAGAAGTACCATTTAAGGTGAAGTAATTATGACTGCACATTACTGGGCCTATTAAGATTATGCACGCTTGGTTGAGATGTATTAAGGAAAAATCTGTCAGTCATGATTTGGCATTTTCGCTGCCATTTGTAGCCTTCATGGAAAATCCTACAACTCAAACAGTGAAAGACCTATAGTATCCTGGAGACGGAAAAAAGAGTTACTTCCATGAAGCCATTTTCTATTTTCTTTGGGCACTGTTTTGCAACAGGTCTCCCTATTTCCTCTTCCTTTTTTGGGCTTTACATTCCCCTCATCTGATCATTCTTAATTATAATTTCCATCAGATTAAGAAGATAAGGTTGAAAAAATTCAAACTAAAAAAATATCAAGCTTGGTACGTACTGGGTTCAAAAGACCTTTTTCATTAAAAAAAAAACAGAACTTTTGTTTTATTAAATTCTGCCAGTTCTCAATGGAATGTACCAAAAAAAAATATGAAGCATTTTTTTAAATACCATAAAAGCAGCATATCAGCAGCCAAAAGAACATAAATTTATGAGAGAAGCAATAAGTTCAGAGGATTCTCCTAGGCATGTGGTTGTGGAATATTCCTTTCAAGAAAAAGATATATAATATGCTATAATTTTTCATAAAGTTAAAGATTAAATAAAAAAAATATTAATAAAAATGATTTTATTATGTTTGATTTATTTTAAAAAGATATAAAAATTATTTTTATTTTAAAATTAATAAAATAAATAATTTTTTAATTTAAATGAACTATATATCTAAAAAAATATTTATAAATTTATAATATAAAATTACTTGAAGAAAATATTTTATTAATTAGAAAAGAAAAAAAAACATCTTTCAAACGTGTTTTTTGTTTTATTTGTTCTAAATTTTTTTTTTTATTAACTCAACCAAACATATTTTTTTGTTTTTGAGAACAAAAACTGTTTTTCAAAATTCAGTTCCCAAACACAATTTTTAAAAAAAAAAACACCAAAAACTGTTTTTAAAAACTATTCTCAAAAACTGTTTTCCAGAACAGTTTTCAAAAACAGCAACCAAACAGGCCCATATATTCGACATTTCATTTTCCTTACTTTCTTATCAAACAAACAGGGCAAAAAAAAAAAAAAAAAACTTAGAAACCGTGGAAGGAACAACCAGAAGTGAGTACCTTGAGAAAGTTGGGAATGAAGGCACCGGGACAGGTGCGGTTTGTGTGGATGGACCTGTCTTTGTTATCTTCCCAATCCCTCGGGCCGAAACAGGAAGAAACACAACCCATTTTGAACTTTTGAACCACCCCTTTCTGCTTCAACACAATATTGTGGAGAAACAAACAAACCCAGAAAAGGGAGTAAGGCTTCGTTTGGTGGTAGAGGAAAAACAAAACAGATTGCACTGAAACTTCTAACAGATTCCAACATGCGGCTCTTTCAAACTTGGAAAAGCATGCAGTCAGTCTATACTAGAAACATCGTCTGAGACTTCTTTTTCTCCGAAAATAAAGCAAAAGAGTGGATATCCCGAATATCATAGGCCTGAGATATCCCGAATGATTTCTACTTAGATCCGATCTCAATCTTCATTTTGATTTTGATCCCGTTAGATTACATTAAAAATTTGAAAATATTTTTGTTTCTATTTTGCGATTTTAGACTTATTTAAACCAATTAAAATTTAAAAGTATTAAATTTATCATTCTTATTAAATTAAGTATTAGGTATAAAAATAAATTAAATTAAATTAAAAATACAATCAAAATTAGAAAAAAATAAAACTAAATTTTTCTAAAATTATCTTGTTTTTTAATTCCTTAAGGCTATTTTTAAAAACTATTCTGGAAAATAGTTTTTAAGAACAGTTTTTTGTATTTTCAAAAATAAAATTGTGTTTGGGAACTGAATTCTACAAAATAATTTTTGTTCTCAAAAAAAAAAAACATTTGAGTTAATATAAAAAGTTTTTTAGAACAAGTAAAACAAAAAATCATATTTAAAGGTTTTTTTTTTCTTTAATTAACTTGATTTCGTAAGCATATAAATAATTTTTAAATTCATATTTTATAAAAATTAAAAAAATATTCTTAAATTTATTTACACCAATTATAATTTTTGTTAACTTTTAGTATATAAATATGAACAAGGAATATGATATAGATAAATAAGGTAAAAAATTAATAAAATAAAAAATAATTCAAATATAAATATAATTTATATCATTTAAAAATAATTATTGATTTCCTAATGCAATTTAAAATATTATAAGATAAAAATAATTACATGATATAATAAATTAAAAATGATTTCATGTTCAACATATAAATGTATCTTATACAAATCATGTTATTATTTATTAAATATTATATTGCCTTTTACATGATATAATAAATTAAAAGTAATTCAAGTATAAATGTAATCTTTATAACATACAAAAATAATTATTGATTCCCTTATATAAACCTTTTATTAAAATGTCGTTTTTATAATTATGATTCTTTTAAAAATATATTTTTTAAATAGTTACTGATTTTCTACTTTAATTTGGAATGTTATAAGACAAAAAAAATAGATTATATAATAAATTAAAAATATTCAAATGTCATCTGTTATTCTCATTAAATCTCATGGTGCATATAAATCATAATATTCCAGTTTTACATTACTTTCCCAAATATGGTTTTCACTTTTCACTGTCTTCATGTCCATTCGATCGCAAGTTTGCAAACCCACAATAAAAGCTCTCCCCATCGAAAAAGGTATTCAATGCTTAGTCCACTGAAATCAACGCTAAGGAGTCACCATCCATCAGCCCCAAAGCTCTCGTGTGCTCCATTCATCTGTCTGATTTCTCCTCTTCTAAACTTAAAAGGAAGTCATGGTTGGTAAAATTTCAATGTTTCTTCTTCCTCTGATTTTTTTGGAAAATTTTATGATCTTTATGTTGTGATTTTAAGGGAAAAAAACATTAATTTGAATCAGAAAAACTTTTGTAATTTAACCGATTCAACCGAGTTACCTTATGAAGTTACCTTCATTTCGTGCTACTGGAGATGCCGCCACTGTGCTGGAGAAAAGGAAATGTGAGAACAACAAGAAAAAAAAAAAAACACGGAGAACAACAAGAAAAAAACACGGAAAACAACTGTTCTCTTATGACTTTTTTTTGTTCTATAAACAGTAAAAAAACAAGGAAAACAAAGGTTTGTTTGGTTGTTGTTTTTGAAAACTATTCTGAAAACAATTTTTGAGAACAGATTTTAAGAATAGTTTTTTAAAAACATGTTTAGTTGAGTTAATAAAAAAGTTTTTTAGAATAAGTAAAAAAAAAAAAAAAACATGTTTGAAATTTTTTTTTAATTAATAAAGTGTTTTATTCCATTAACTTGATATTATAAATTGAGAAAACAAATGCTAAGTTTAGTTAAGAAAAACATCCAAAATGGGGGGTGAATTGGGTTTTTTAAAATCTTTTCAATCACAACAAAATTAAACAAAATATAAGCAAAGTAAAGAGATAGAGTTTAGAGAATTCAAACTCGGGTTTATAGTGGTTCAGCACTTCCTTGCCTACGTCCACTCTCCTCAACCTCCTAACCGAGTGAGGGTTCCACTAAATTGAAGCTTCAACCAAGCTTCCAATCTTCTTACACTTGGATTCTGACTCCAATGGGCTCTTACACAACCTCTTCAAGATTCAACCCTCTTGAAGGCTTTAACACTCAGATTGTCACAAGATATAATCACTCAACCTAGCTTAAAGATGGCTCAAATACAAGATAAAGCTAGGATGACAAACAAGAGTGCACTAAAGGATATGCAAGTGGTGATTTAATGCACTATGAAAGAATTGAGAACTTTTTTATCAAGAACAGGTAGGTGGGCTTTGAATGCAAGTGTCCTCTTATCAATAAATGAAGTGGAGCTCTCAATTTATAGGTTTCTAAGCTCAGGAGTCAAAAACAGCAAAAGGCAACCTTGTCCGATCGAGCTAGGGGTCGACCGGTTCACTAGCTGTTGGAGCATTTAATGCATGACAGGTTACCGTTGCCTCAACAGAACCTCGACCGGTAAAGGAATCACCTCGACCGGGAATAGAAGGCTACTAGGAGAGAAAGAAGGTTTTTGACCTTCCTTGACCGGTCCTCAACCGGACGACCACAATTGGTCGACCGATTGAGCCTTTTTGGCTCCGAAAAACCTATTTTTTTATTCCTTTCTTTTCTAACACTTAGGCAAGGTCTTTAGATAAATTATTAAGCCAATTTTGAAACATTTTGCCTAAGGTAAATTAGTTAAAAACTCGGGTTTTAATGAAGTCGACGTTTTAAAGAATAAACGGAGTTTTCTAAGATGCATGAAACGTATGAAAATCCTAAGTGCACTCATGCATTCATCTTACATTAGTTTCCTATGATCTCAAGTCTTCCAAACGTCTCGATCTTGTATCCATTTGGTCCTTTGATGAATTTTCGAGTTTATACCTGAGATTCTTAAACATTAAACCAATTAGTTACTTAACCATGGTTTGTTATCATCAAAACCCGATTAGGAGAACCCTTGGGCTAACATAAATATATAAATAATTTTCATATGCACAATTCATTTAAATTAAAAAAAAAATATTTCATTTTGAAATTTTTACACCAGTTATAATTTTCTTGAACAAATGATAACTTTGTCACCATGTGTAAGTATATTAATTTCAATAATTTAAGGAAGAATAAAGGGTTTACGGGTGAGGGTATGGTGGTTGGGTGGTGCTCACCTTTGTGGAAACATAAAAAACAGATAAAAAACACAAAAAGAAGGAAGAGAAAACATGAAAAATAATCTATATTCTTTGAACAGTGAAAAAACAATGAAAACATCTTCTTATTGTTATAAAAAAAAATGGCTTTTGAGAACACAGAAAACACAAAAAACAAAAACACACCCTCTTCCCCAAACAACTTTTTTGTGTTTTTTTGTTTTCAAGAACAGAAAAAAATTCTAGGCCCCAACATTTTTTTGTTCTCTAAAAAGTGCAATTTTGAGAACACGGAGAATAAGAAAAACAAAAATAATTTTTTCAACCAAACAAGTTTTTATTGTTTTTTGTTTTCAAGAACAGAAAACAGTTCTTGAAAGCACCAACCAAACAAGCCCTTATATCTTCATTGTTTTTTTCTTTTCAATGAAATCATTATCTTAATATTAATTCTCTTTTTCCTAATATTTAAAAATCATTTTAAAAATTTTTATTTATTTTTATATTATTGTTAGCTTTACTTTATATATTTGTTTTATAATTTTTCTTAATTTTATTTTAATAATTGAGTCTTCTTAACTCTAATATTCTATTTTCTAAAATTGTAATTGTTAGCCCAAGGGTTCTCCGAATCGGGTTTTGATGATAGCAAACCATGGTTAAGTAACTAATTGGTTTAATGTTTAAGAATCTCAGGTATAAACTCGAAAATTCATCAAATGACCAAATGGATATAGATCGAGACGCTTGGAAGACTTGAGATCATAGGAAACTAATGTAAGATGAATGCATGAGTGCACTTAGGATTTTCATACGTTTTCATGCATCTTAGAAAACTCGGTTTATTCTTGAAAATGTCGACTTCATTAAAACCCGAGTTTTTAACTAATTTGCCTTAGGCAAAATGTTTCAAATTTGGCTTAATAATTTACCTAAAGACCTTGTCTAAGTGTTAGAAAAGAAAGAAATCAAAAAATAGGTTTTTCGGGGCCAAAAAGACTCAACCGGTTGAGGTCGTCCGGTCGAGGACCAGTAGAGGAAGGTCAAAAACCTTTTCTCTCTCCCAATAGCCTTCTCTTCCCGATCGAGGTGATTCCTTTACCGGTCGAGGACCGGTCGAGGTCCGGTTGAGGCAACGGTAACCTATCATGCATTAAATGTTCCAACGGCTAGTGAACCGATCGACCCCTAGCTCGACCGGAGGAGGTTGTCTTTTGCTGATTTTGACTCCCGAGCTTAGAAACCTATAAATTGAGAGCTCCACTTCATTTATTGATAAGAAAATAATTTCATTCAAAGCCTACCTACATGTTCTTAATAAAAAAGCTCTCATTTCTTTCATTGTGCATTAAATCACCACTTGCATATCCTTTAGTGCACTCTTATTTGTCATCCTAGACTTATCTTATATTTAAGCCATCTTTAAGCTAGGTTGAGTGATTATATCTTGTAACAATCCGAGTGTTAAAGCCTTCAAGAGGGTTGAATCTTGAAGAGGTTGTGTAAGAATCCATTGGAGCCGGAATCCAAGTGTAAGAAGATTGGAAGCTTGGTTGAAGCTTTAAGTTAGTGGAACCCTCACTCGGTTAGGAGGTTGAGGAGAGTGGACGTAGGCAAGGAAGTGCCGAACCACTATAAACCCGAGTTTGAATTCTCTCAACTCTATCTCTTTACTTTGCTTATCTTTTGTTTAATTTTTTTGTGATTAAAAAGATTTTAAAAACCCAATTCACCCCCCCCCCCCCCCCCCCCCTTTTTAGGTGTTTTTCTTAACTAAACATAATCTTTGTTTTCTCAATTGGTATCAGAGCTATACCTCTTCTTTTAAGACTTAATCATCTAAGAGGAAATGGTTATTCCATCAAGCTCATCCCAAGCTGAAAATTTTTCAAAACATAGAGCCCCATTCTTTACGGGAACCGACTATCCCTATTGGAAAACTAGAATGACTTGGTATTTGCAATCTACTGATTTAGATGTATGGGATGTCATTGAAGATGGCCCAACTTTTCCTACTAAACTAGTGGATGGTGTTTTGGTTCCAAAAACCAAACAAGAATGGAATGAGCTTGAGAGAAGAAACTTTCAATTAAATGCTAAAGCCGTTTTTACTTTGCAATGTGCTATGGATAGAAATGAATATAATAGAATATGTCAATGCAAATCGGCTAAAGAAATTTGGAGGTTGCTTGAAATAACTCATGAAGGAACTAATCAAGTGAAAGAGTCAAAAATCAATTTACTTGTTCATAATTATGAATTATTTTCAATGAAAGAAACTGAGACTATTATTGAGATGATTACTAGGTTCACCGACATTGTCAATGGTCTTGAAGCTTTAGGAAAAACCTACAAGGAATCTGAGAAAGTAATGAAGATATTGAGGTCTCTCCCATCAAGGTGGCATACCAAGGTCACTGCAATTCAAGAAGCAAAAGACTTGACTAAGCTACCTATGGAAGAGCTCATAGGGTCATTAATGACATATGAGATCAATTTGACAAAGAAGCTACAAGAGGGTGAAGACAAAAAGAAGAAGAGCGTAACCCTTAAAGCTACAACCAAGGAAGAAGAAGATGTTGAAGAAGAAAAGTCAAGTGATGAAGATGATGATCTAGCCCTCATCACAAGGAAGCTCAATAAATTCATGAGAGGTGAAAGGTTTAGAGGAAGGAAATTCACTTCTAGAAGGGATCCTTCTAAAAATGAATTTTCATCCCATGGTGACAAGGAGAAATGGGAAGAGAAAAGAGAATTGACATGCTTCAAGTGCAAAAAACCAGGACACATCAAATATGATTGTCATCTCTACAAGAGTGAAGCCAAGAGAAGAATGAAGAAGGCAATGATGGCCACTTGGAGTGAAAGTGAAGAATCCTCCGAAGAAGAAAATGAGAAGGAAGTGGCAAACATATGCTTCATGGCAATAGATGATCTTGATGAGGTAAACTCTAACTTTAGTGATGAAGATATGCATGATGTTTTTGAAGAATTATATGAGGATTCTGAAAAACTTAGTTTGAAAAATAATTCTCTTAAAAAGAAAATTCAAGATCTTGAAAAGGAACTTGAAGAAGTGAAAGAAAAGTTTTCAATTGATGAATTATCTAAAACTCATCTTGAAAAAGAAAATGAGATTTTGAGGAGTGAAAATGGGATTTTGAAAAAGAAAAATGAATGGTTAACCTCCTCTCTTTCAATTTTCTCTTGTGGACAAAAATCTTTTGAAATGATCTTAGCTAGCCAAAAATGTGTCTTTGACAAATAATGGCTAGGATTCAAATCATCAAAAAATCAAAAGTATTTTAAAAACTACTTTGTAAAAGAATCCGCAAGTGCAAGTCCTTCCACCACTTGTAACTTTTGTGGAAGAGGAGGGCACATTAGTAGTACATGTCCCTTAAGAAATGGTACTCAAAAGATTTTTAATGCTAAAGCTAAAAAGGTTTTGATTGAGAAATCCAAGGTCACTAACCCTTAAGGACCCAAAAAAATATGGGTACCTAAATCAACTTGAATTTTATTTTGTAGGGATCAATGAAGGATAAGCGGTTCTTGGATAGTGGATGCTCAAGGCACATGACCGGGGATGAATCCAAGTTCGCTTTCCTTACAAAAAGAAAGGGAGGATACGTTACCTTTGGAGACAATTCAAAAGAAAGGATCATTGGTCAAGGCAACATTGATAATGACACATCCTCTCTTATTGAAAGTGTTTTATTAGTTGATGGTTTAAAACATAATCTTTTGAGCATAAGTCAACTTTGTGACAAAGGTTTTAAAGTGATTTTTGAAGCATCTCATTGCATCATCAAAGATATTCAAAATGATAAAACCATCTTCATGGGCCATAGATGTGATAATGTTTATGCAGTAAATATTTCAAAATATGATGGCCATGATAGATGCTTTTCAAGCATGCATGATCAAAGTTGGTTGTGGCATAGGAGGTTGGGACATGCTAACATGGACCTCATTTCCCAACTCAACAAAGATAAACTTGTTAAAGGCCTTCCCAAAATAAATTTTCAAAAAAACAAAGTTTGTGAAGCTTGTCAAATGGGAAAGCAAATCAAAAACTCTTTTAAAAACAAAAATTTCATTTCAACAACTAGACCTCTTGAATTGTTGCATATGGATTTATTTAGTCCCTCTAGGACACCAAGCCTTGGAGGAAAATCTTATGCTTTTGTTATTGTGGATGACTTCTCTAGATACACTTGGGTCTTATTTTTAAGTCAAAAGAATGAAGCCTTTTATGAGTTTTCAAAGTTTTGCAATAAGGTTCAAAATGAAAAAGGTTTTACAATTACTTGTATAAGAAGTGATCATGGGAGAGAATTTGAAAATATTGATTTTGAAGACTATTGCAATGAGCATGGTATTAACCACAACTTTTCGGCTCCTAGAACTCCTCAACAAAATGGGGTAGTTGAAAGGAAAAATAGAACTCTTCAAGAAATGGCTAGAATCATGCTAAATGAAAACAATTTACCAAAATACTTTTGGGCCGAAGCCGTTAACACTTCTTGTTATGTTTTAAATAGAATTTTATTAAGACCTATTCTTAAGAAAACTCCCTATGAGCTTTGGAAAAACAAGAAACCCAACATTAGCTATTTCAAAGTCTTTGGGTGCAAATGCTTTATATTAAACACCAAAGACAATCTTGGAAAATTTGATGCAAAATCGGATGTTGGAATCTTTCTTGGTTACTCAACTTCAAGTAAAGCTTTTAGAGTTTTTAACGAAAAAACCATGGTAGTTGAGGAGTCCATCCATGTTATTTTTTATGAATCTAACAATTCTCTCCAAGAAAGAGAGAGCTTTGATGATGATTTAGGCTTGGAGACCTCCATGAAAAAATTAAAAATTGAAGATAGAAGGCAACAAGAAGAAGTTGTAGAGGATCCCAAGAAAGAGGAATCACCTTTGGCATTACCTCCTCCTTAACAAGTGCAAGGTGAATCAAGCCAAGACCTCCCTAAAGATTGGAAGTTTGTCATCAACCATCCACAAGATCAAATTATAGGTAATCCATCTAGTGGGGTAAGAACTAGATCATCCCTTAGACATATTTGCAATAATCTTGCTTTTATCTCTCAAATTGAACCTAAAAATATAAAAGATGCTCTAGTTAATGAAAATTGGATGATTGTCATGCAAGAAGAGTTAAACCAATTTGAAAGAAGTGAAGTATGGGAATTAGTGCCAAGACCTCAAAATCAAAGTGTTATTAGAACTAGATGGGTCTTTAGAAACAAAATGGATGAAAATGGCATAATTATAAGGAATAAAGCAAGATTGGTAATCCAAGGTTTTAATCAAGAAGAAGGGATAGATTATGAAGAAATCTTTGCTCCCGTAGCTAGATTGGAAGCCATTAGGATGCTACTTGCCTTTGCATGTTTTAAAGACTTTGTTTTATATCAAATGGATATGAAAAGTGTTTTCTTAAACGACTTTATAAATGAAAAAGAGGTATATGTTGAACAACCACCCAGTTTTCAAAGTTTTAACTTTCCTAATCATGTTTTTAGACTTAAAAAGACACTTTATGGTTTGAAACAAGCACCTAGAGCATGGTATGAAAGATTGAGTAAATTTCTTTTGAAAAAGGGTTTTAAAATGGGAAAAATTGACACAACTCTTTTCATAAAAACCAAATATAATGACATGCTCTTAGTTCAAATATACGTTGATGATATCATTTTTGGAGCTACTAATGTTTCTCTTTGTGAAGCATTCTCTAAATGCATGCATAGTGAGTTCGAAATGAGCATAATGGGAGAACTTAACTTCTTTCTTGGACTTCAAATCAAGCAACTAAATGAATGAACCTTCATCAATCAAGCCAAGTATATAAGGGATCTCCTCAAAAGGTTCAATATGGAGGAAGCCAAAACAATGAAGACTCCAATGAGTTCATCCATCAAGCTTGACATGGATGAGAATGGTAAGCCCGTCAACTCAACTATGTATAGAGGCATGATAGGTTCTTTGCTATACTTGACCGCTAGTAGACCCGACATCATGTATAGTGTATGCTTGTGTGCTAGATTTCAATCTTGCCCTAAGGAATCTCATTTAAGTGTTGTAAAACGAATCCTTAGATATTTAAAAGGAACTATGGACATAGGCCTATGGTATCCTAAGGGTGATAACTTTGAATTAATTGGATACTCGGATGCCGACTTTGTCGGTTGTAAAGTTGAGAGGAAAAGCATTAGTGGCACCTGTCATTTCCTAGAACACTCACTTGTTTCATGGCATAGTAAGAAGCAAAATTCGATAGCTTTGTCTACGGCGGAAGTCGAATACATAGCAGCCGGTTTATGCTGTGCACAAATCCTTTGGATGAAACAAACACTTAGTGATTTCAATTTGATTTTTGAGCATGTTCCTATAAAATGTGATAACACTAGTGTCATAAACATCTCAAAAAATCCGGTACAACACTCTAGGACTAAGCATATAGAGATAAGACATCATTTTCTTAGAGACCATGCACAAAAGGGTGACATTACACTTGAATTCGTAAGCACAAAAGATCAACTTGCCGATATTTTTACAAAACCCCTAAGTGAAGAGCAACTTGTTGATATTAGAAGACAACTAGGGGTGATTTCTTTATGATCAAATGATTGCTTGATGAATTCTTGTTGATATTCCTCTTGAATATACCCTATGATTGCGTGAAATTCATATCATATGCATCATATAAAAATAATCATAGGAAATAGGTCAAATTTTGACCCAAAAATCAAAATTCCCGTGGCATTGGACATCAAAAATTGGGGATTTCAACTGAAAATGGTAGAGGGAGGATCACGAGACAAGAAAATGCAATAAAATTTGGAAAATTTGACCATTGACCATTGACCAGGTGATCGACCAGTTCGTCGGGGCTGAGAATTTAAAACGCCCCTCGCGCGCTTCATTTCTCCCATTTTCTCTTCCAGAGCTTTCCGCCCCTTCACATCCCTGCTTCCAGAGGTGATTTTGGGTCGGTTTTTAGTCTGATTGAAGGCTTGGACTCGTTTTTGGGACGAACTTGAGCTAGGGTTTTGGTTTGAAACCCAGGGTTGAAAGCGTCTCCTCTCTGCACCGCGCATCTCAGGGATGTTTAGCTCCATCTCCGGGCGTCTAGGGTTTCAAGTTGGTGGTTGCTTCTTCCTCTTTGCTTTCCTTCTCTCTTAGGATTCCTTCTTCCCTTTTTTGCTTCATTGGATGGCACCATGGAGAGAAACGGGCACTTCTAAGGCTCAGGGCAAGTGCCTTGTTGAGCCATCTCAGCCCGAGCAAACAGAGGCTCGCCGAAAGGCGAGGTTTGACACGGCATTCTTCAGTTCGAATGAGGACCATCAACGCTACAAGCAAAAATTTGCCCAGATGAAAGTCATTCCAAGAAGAAGTGTCAATTTCTCCCAACTTCAGCACTTTGGCTTTGAGGGGCTATTCGAACGGATGGGATGGCTGCTCGTAGTGACGATCTCTAAGCCGGTCTTCCCGACTCTGATACGGGCTTTCTATTCTCGGGCGACCTACAGGCTTAGAGGACCCGTATTATCCACTGTGAGAGGCGTTGAGATCCGATTGAGTCCCGAGAGCATCTGCCGCATTCTCCACATCCCTTAAGTTGGACTCTGTGTTTATGAGGCCAAGGCGTGGCCCACTGTGCCGGGATTTGAGCCTAGAGAGGCTGTTCAGAGGTTGTGCGGACTTGCCGATCCCTAGGGGATGGGCAAACCATCGGCTCACAGCTTGACAGTGGCTAGCCGAGTCCTTCACCATATGATCTGTTCGATTCTCTTACCACGTGGAGGACATCGAGACGAGGTCTCCTACCTCGAGGCTTTCATTGTGGACTCGATCCTCACCAGGAGACGAATTCATGTTAGATACCTTATGATGATGCATATGATCTCTTGTGTTGAGAGCTCGACACGAGTACTCCCCTACGACCGCTTCCTTACCTGTGCTTTCAAGGATGCCGAGGTCGACTTGAGTATAAAGACATATTTTGAGGCCCCCACCACCTATGACACGTATGATGAGCAGTCTTTGGGGCGCATGAAGTTCGAGAAGGCACCCGATGGCTCCTGGGTTAGGAAAGCCAAGCAACAGGCCCGGGGACATGATCAGATACACCCCGAAGTAGAGGAGAAGACTGAGATTAGAGAGATGGAGGATGGGTTGGACCCTCAGAGGGACTTTGAGCAGAGAGGGCCCGAGCTTGGCATTTCACCTCCACATCAGTCAGAGGGCATTCATGTTGAGGCTACCTTCTTCGAGCCTATGATGATTGAGTTGTCTTTCTCAGCAGGCCCTTCATCTCAGCTTTCATTTACCGAGCTACCATCTCAGGCACCTCATGTTCCTGATCATGCACCTTGGATGGATCTCTCCACGCATATCAGGTCTCTTGGGACTCGTATAGAAGAGTTTGCCCTAGTCCATGACTCCCGTTTCTACTTTATGGAGGAGCATCTCGATCAGTATCATACTGGAGTCACCTCTCGGTTTGATCACTTCCAACAGCAATTTAAGCGCATAGAGAAACGTATGGATCAGCAGCAGGCTACCTTCGACCATCTCGAGCAGCGCATGGATCGTATTGAGAGCCGTCAGGCGAGTTAGCATGCAGAGATGATGGCATATCTCCGCTCTGTGTTTCCTCCTCCACCCCCTCAGCCCTGAAATTATCTAAACATCCCCCTTCGTTTCTTTTTTATGTTACCAAAGGGGGAGATATCTATAGGATCTAGGATCTATAGGATCTAGGAGACTCTCATGCATGTCACATGTTATCATTGTCATATCTATCTTATTGTACATGTGAGATTTCCTTATATATATGATATGATATTTTTATCCATTGATTTTTCGTGTTTTACATTGCTTATCGTTTGATTGATCCATGATTGGTTTGAGGGGGAGATTTCTTTTTCTCCTAGATAACCAAGGTTTGTCATCATCAAAAAAGGGGAGATTGTTAGCCCAAGGGTTCTCCTAATCGGGTTTTGATGATAACAAACCATGGTTAAGTAACTAATTGGTTTAATGTTTAAGAATCTCAGGTATAAACTCGAAAATTCATCAAATGACCAAATGGATATAAGATCGAGATACTTGGAAGACTTGAGATCATAGGAAACTAATGTAAGATGAATGCATGAGTGCACTTAGGATTTTCATACGTTTTCACGCATCTTAGAAAACTCGGTTTATTCTTTAAAACGTTGACTTCATTAAAACCCGAGTTTTTAACTAATTTACCTTAGGCAAAATGTTTCAAAATTTGCTTAATAATTTACCTAAAGACCTTACCTAAGTGTTAGAAAAGAAAGGAATCAAAAAATAGGTTTTTCGGGGCCAAAAAGGCTCAACCGGTCGAGGCTATGACCAACCGGTCAACCGGTTGAGGAACCGGTCGACTGGTTGAGGTCGTCCGGTTGAGGACCGATAGAGGAAGGTCAAAAACCTTCTCTCTCTCCCAATAGCCTTCTCTTCCCGGTCGAGGTGATTCCCTTCCCGGTCGAGGTGATTCCTTTACCGGTCGAGGACCGGTCGAGGTCCGGTTGAGGCAACGGTAACCTGTCATGCATTAAATGCTCCAACGGCTAGTGAACCGGTCGACCCCTAGCTCGACCAAACGAGGTTGCCTTTTGCTGATTTTGACTCCCGAACTTAGAAACCTATAAATTGAGAGTTCCACTTCATTTATTGATAGGAGAACAATTGCATTCAAAGCCTACCTACCTATTCTTGATCAAAAAGCTCTCATTTCTTTCATTATGCATTAAATCACCACTTGCATATCCTTTAGTGCACTCTTGTTTGTCATCCTAGCCTTGTCTTGTATTTAAGCCATCTTTAAGCTAGGTTGAGTGATTATATCTTGTAACAATCCGAGTGTTAAAGCCTTCAAGAGGGTTGAATCTTGAAGAGGTTGTGTAAGAGCCCATTAGAAGCGGAATCCAAGTGTAAGAAGATTGAAAGCTTGGTTGAAGCTTCAAGTTAGTGGAACCCTTACTCGGTTAGGAGGTTGAGGAGAGTGGACGTAGGCAAGGAAGTGTCGAACCACTATAAACCCGAGTTTGAATTCTCTCAACTCTATCTCTTTACTTTGCTTATCTTTTGTTTAATTTTGTTGTGATTGAAAAGATTTTAAAAACTCAATTCACCCCCCTCCCCCCCTTTTTGGGTGTTTTTCTTAACTAAACATAGCCTTTGTTTTCTCAGTAATGATAAAATATTAATAGATTACAAATTTGTTATTGAATTAAAAAATTCAAAAACTATATATAATATCTGTTTTAGCAGTTAATATAACATGAAATTACGGCAAACATGCATGTTAAGACTCATACAATCTTAATTAATATTGTATCTTTTTAGAGAAAAAAAAAAAGAAAAAAAAATCATTTTATTAAATAAGATAAAAGGAAAAAAAAAGAAATGATTTTTGTTTTTAAATTTGTCACCACATTTCATTTAATATCATATTTCTTAATATACAAAAATGAAAAAAAAATATAGGTATTCGATAGAATGCTGAACTATGAGCAGATAAGCTAATAATTTATAATTATATTTTATATTTTATTTTTATATGCATTTTTAAATTTTTATTTTTTTCACATTTTATTATTAAGAGAATGACCAATTTTGAGAAGAAATCAATATCTTCTACCATTATTTTTCATTTTATTTATTTTTACATTTTACTATTATTAATAAAAATTTTCATTTTTATTTAAATTGTTGAAGGCAATCAATAGAATTTTTATGAAATTTAAAAATTAAGAGATAAAAATGATGAGTAAGAACAAGTGAAGAGGCGTTAGATTATTAGAATAATTGGTGTCATGTAATTAAAGGATCCTAGGATGGATTAGATTATCAAGATGATAGGTGCCCTTAAGGATCCTCGTCACGCTGGCTAATCATATTTGTGTAACAATTATAATACAATATAATTTGCAAAATATGATCTCTTAATATCTTTCATAGAGTGAGCACACATGGGTTATGCTTAGGGTTGATGATGCGATTGGAGCGCCTAATATAATTGGATAAGTGATCCAAAAGATCATCTAATACAACTTGGGAATCGATTCAAAAAGTAATCTAATATGTACAAAAGTTTTCAAAAGAAAGAAAAATTTGGTTGCATGTTTCGTAATGATAGCATTTGATGTCTCAAAGTTTTAGCTCCTATGAACCATCTTGGGTGAAGACTATTTTTAAAGGAGATTTATATAAAGATTATATCTACTAAACTTTGGGTGAAGATTATTTTTAAAGGAGATTTATATAAAGATTGTATCCACTAAACCTTTGATGAAACTTCAATGATACGAAGTTATTTTTGTATGGCAGCTTCCAAGAGACTCATAGAATAAGCTGCATAGAATAACTTTGAAAATGTTCATAGGTCCAACTACATAAAGCTATTTCTCAAATCAAATATGTATAATTTAAGAACTTCTACATTATATAACTATTTTCATATTTGAATTCTCAAATCAAATTTTACTCTTGAAAACAATTCTTCTTAAAATTATTATCGCAAATTGTTTTCAAAAACATTGTTGCAAAGGTCATAAGTTGTTAATATACTCCCCTTCTTCTAAGTGTAGTCCCTAGTAGTATCATGACTAAAATTCAAATATGTGATTCGTTTGAAGATAATCTAGGTAAACATGGACCCCACCCACAAATTAACATAATTTCCTAAATGCAAAAGTGCAATTAAAGGATTGAAAGAGCCTTCTAACCATCAATTTTTAGCAAACAAAGTGGAGGTAGTTACACCTTATTCTCAAAACAAAAATATATGATTGATGCACTTGAAAAGTCAGTCAGCCCCTTGGCCCCTCTTCTTACCTATTCTACTTAGAGTAAGGGGCAACTTTTATATCTTTATGTGCTTGACCCTTAGTTTATTACACAAATCCATGTTCTGTTTAATTACGTTTCAAGAAAATGTCAAAGGGATTATGTCTTTATTTGATCTCACTCTCAGACTGATGCCCCTCTTGTCACCCAAGACTCACCACCTAAAAGAAGTTTTGGGCCATCTGCAAGGTTGATGGGTGTCCTGGAGAGGGTAAAAGAACCCAACCACCACTCTTGGGAGTTGGGACACAACATGAATTGAATCTATGATTAGCCTTTAGAACAATAATGCCAATGGAGTGGCCTATTCAACGTTTTTCTTGCGCATTTCCCTAAGAAATTTTCTTGTCCTAGAGTCTAGACCTCTGCTTTTCTGAAATGTCGTTACCACTCTTCACGGATTTTTATTTTTTACTTATCTGTTTCTTAGAACAAAATGGAATGCTGATTTTTTCTTGCACGATGTTAAAGACATGCTGACAATGTTTTTTTAAAAAATATTTGATAAAAAAAAATTCTAATAGGGACTTCAAATATAAAAAATAGTTTTATCTTTATTAACCTCCATAAAAATACTATACACTTAATAAAAAGTTCTTGAAACATTATCCATATTTTCAATTTTTTTCATAACAATCTAGAAAAAATAAAATAAAATAAAAACATTTCAAATTTATTTTCAAAATATAACTTGTTCTTCAAAAAAATATATTTTCCATAAAAATCTTGTCAAACCTACTTTTTAAATTAACAACAAATTTATTTCCAAAATCAATTTTCGAACAAGCCCTTAAAGATTCTATAATCTATATGTTCTATTTTCTAACTTGCCTTTTGTTATTTTAGTGCCAACCATTAGCTGGAATTATTGATGGATGGTTAAACTAATGGATGTGTCAAACATCATTCATGTTATGATACCGGAAGTTTTAAAGCTACTTGTTATGTAAATCACAAAAGGAAAAAAAATTCAATCATAAACTATATAAGAAAAGAAAAAGATGTAGTAGAGCCATCCCCATCATGTTAAAGATAAATGGGATGGGGCCATCCCATGATGTGTTGTATATTTGCTATACTATTCCAAATAGAAAAGGGTATCTAGCTTATCAAATCTTTTATTGGCTTAAACAGATCACAACAAGTATTTCCCCCCGCCCTTTTTTTTTTTTTTTATTATTTATCAAACAACAGAAGAAGAGATAAAATAAGAGTAGGACTGTAGGAGCACCTGTCATTCATCATTTATGCGTTGGGTTTTCTGCAAAATTGCCAAAAAAAACCCCTTCATTTACAGTGTAATGTGGGGCACTGAAGCACACAGGTCTGCTGTGGATGAGCAGATAGATACCTCTTAGTTAGGACCTAGGAGCTTGCTGCAGAGGAAAAGTGCCCATAACACCGACGTGCTAAATTGCCCAAATTTCTCAAAGAGTAGGACAACTGGTCTAGGGGTTGGGCCCACAGCTTCATGACAGGCACGTTTTGGAATAGCCCCACAAAGGAGGGGGAATAAAAGAAACAAACAACTAAAATGATTAAACCCCCAAAAGAAAAAGAGCAAAAGCAAAGGAGAAATAATCAAATAACCGTGGTCCATGCTCCAAAGCGGCAATGTCCAAACCAACATATAGATATATTGGCTTAGCAGTTGGCAAAGGCCTAATTGTTGCCTTTTCTTCTCCTCCTTGTGGTTGAAGTTGGTGCCTTCACTTAAGAGTTAAGACCCACCTCCAGCCATGGGCAGAACTGGAGCTAGATTGCCCAGTTTCTGCTTAAATCGAATAAGGCCTCTTGTTCGAGTCCGCTCTCCGTCTATTCAGTCCAAGCCAGATGCCAATTCCATTAAAACTGATCAGAAGACTGAGAATTCCCCCAGTGTTGGAGAAGAGAATGCCAAGGCCGGGTTGATAATTGGTAGGAGAATCATGATTGTGGTTGATTCTAGTGTTGAGGCTAAGGGAGCTCTACAATGGGCTCTCTCCCACACTGTTCAGAGTCAAGACACTTTGATTCTTCTCTATGTGACCAAGCCTTGTAAACAAGGTCCGACTTCTTTATTCCTCTCTGTTTTTTGCCCTTTAATTGGATTGAAATATTCTGAGAAGAAATCTAGCAGTGAGGCTAAAATTTTCATTTTCATTGCAGGTGAAGAGTGTGGCAAGGAGGTGGCTCCAAGGGTTTATGAGCTTCTTTACTCTATGAAGAATGTGTGTCAATTGAAGAGACCTGAGGTTAGTATAACTCAACTGGAACCAATTGATCCAATCCTTGGTGAAAATGGTGCTCCTCTTTTGCTTTATATCTTACATGTTAATTCCATGGAGCGTGGGAAACGGAGGTGAATGTTGTTGATTTTGGGTTGCAACAGGTGGAAATAGAGGTTGCAGTGGTGGAAGGGAAGGAGAAAGGTCCAACCATAGTGGAAGAGGCGAAAAAACGAGGGGTGGCACTACTGGTTCTGGGGCAGAGAAAGCGGTCCATGACATGGAGGCTTGTGATGATGTGGGCTGTGAATCGAGTTGGGGGTGGGGTGGTGGAGTACTGTATCCAGAATGCTGATTGCATGGCAATTGCAGTGAGGAGGAAAAGCAAGAAGGGCGGAGGGTATTTGATCACCACCAAGCGTCACAAAGACTTCTGGCTCCTGGCCTGAATCAAGGGCATGCCCATCTTCATATGCTCTACTGTTTGTGGTTGTTATTGTGTAATATTTGTTTGTAAATAATAAAAGCTGCAGATTGGAACACGGAAAGGTGATTCATTTAGTAATTGTGAATGAAAAAGTGAGGAGTGTCATGATTTGGGCCACTGGCCATAATGGCTTATGGGAGGACAATGGGGTCCTTCCTCTCTTTAGGGTCTCTCATGGTCATGGATGCCACAATGGCTAAGCAAGGGCACATGGCACGGACCTTTCTTTGGGTGACACACCCTATGTTAGGACATGGTGGGGAACGCTTGTCCTCCGAGGCTGTCCCTTTACATTGAAAACCCCCTCCTCCGGCCAAAACTCTTTCCACCCCACCATTATTAATGTTATTATGATTATTATTTTAAAATGAAACTTAAATGTAAAAGAGCAACAATATTCTCTCTTTTTTTATATTTCAATCTTCATCTAAAACTTTAATCATATCTTTCGTTTTTTTAAAAACAAAGATAGTCATGGGCAATTGCTGATTGCAAGGCAATTGCACCAAAGCATGCATTTTATTTATTTATTTATTTATTATTATTATTATTTTTGCTTCAATTGAGATAAGTTGAGGTCAAAGATGAAGAGGAAAAGAATGAAATGAAAAGAAAAAGAAGAGAAAGAAATACGAGTGGAAAAGTCGAGAGTTTTGATTGGATAAAGATGAGAATGAAGAAAAAAAGAGCATTTCTATCTTTATATTTAAGTTTTATTTGAAAAAATAAAATAATAGGTGAACATAAAGTAAGTTTTGATAAAAATTATAATATTTTTTTTGAGGGTAAATATATGCTAGCCTTATACTATCATTTTAATGGAAAAGTCCGTTGGACTAAGCTCAAGTATGACTCGACAAATATGATTGCTCATCACTAAAAAATTTAGTACTTCCCTAATTAAATCTATTGTTAGGTTAATTAAATGGAAGCAAATTTATAACTTTGATTCAATAATGCTACATCTTAGCTAGTTCTCAATTGGTTTGGTTGTTTGGTTTGATCCCTTTCCCTTTCAATAATGAAGTGCATGCTCCTCTCTTCCTCTCTACCTCCTAAACAAGGTGCTAAATAATCAACAAAGCACTACCTAAAGAATTACTTGGATGGAACAACATGACCAAGATAAATGATGGAAGTGAAGTGGTATGAGTGAATGGGGAAGTATGGAACGACCTCTCTTCCTCTCTTTTTTTTTTGTTTTTTCCTTCTCTTTTTTTCATCTTCCTCCTCAAATCTTTTTCATTCTCATTTTTTAACACCAAAAAAAAAAAAAAAAGGGAACAACCATATCCAATGCTTTAAAGAAAAAAAAATACAGGGAGAAGTTGAAAAAGAGGGTATTTAATATGTATATTTTATTTGAAAAAATTGGTGGATGTGGAGAGAGTTTTGTAGGAGTTGTAAAATCTCTTTAAAATAAATAAGGTGAGACTTGTCCAAATTACCCGCTATTTAGTGCCTTTGGCACAAATATTCCTGTTACCAAACAAGTATAATTTATAGATTTATTTATTTATTTATTTTGCCGAGAAACCCTGCAAAACCCTCCAGACACAAAAACCCTAGAGGTTCCGTCTGCCTTCGTGCTGAGATTCAAATGGCGAAGAACAAGCCCAATCACAGTTCCACGGACGCTAAAAAGAATAAAAAGAAGAAGAAGATGAAGAATTCGGCTCCAAATTCCGTAGCTATGAAGCTCAAAGCTCCCCAATCGAACCCTTTCGAGACCATTTGGTCTCGGACCAAGTTCGACATTCTTGGCAAGAAGCGTAAAGGCGAACAAAAGCGTATCGGCTTGGCTCGATCTCGCGCCATCCAAAAGGCACGATATTTAACTCTCTTCCTCAACTTCTTTTGATTGTTTTCGGTTTTATAGATGATTTTTTTTCTCTCTCCCTTAATTGCTCCTTTTACAGAGGAACGCCACACTGTTGAAGGAGTATGAACAAAGCGCCAAGTCTTCGGTTTTTCTTGATAAGAGAATTGGGGAGCAAAACGATGCGCTTGGGGAGTTCGATAAGGCGATTTTGCGGTCACAGCGTGAGCGTCAGGTAATTTTATGTGCTTTTTTTTAGTTTGTTGTACGTCTCCATGACAGATTTGATTGCAGTTTGGTTGCTGAGGAACTGGGGAAAAGTAGAAGAAAGAGGAAAGTGTGTGTTATGGTTTTTGTTGATTTGAACCTGTAAAAAGAATGGCTTTTGTTGATTTGGGGATTGCAAAATTGTCCAATAATTAACTTGACTCCTTTTCAAATTTGTGCTAATGTTTGCTGAATAGACTTGATTTTTTAGTTGCTTAGGAATTTGTTTTCTTCAGTTTTGTTGGCAGCTGAACAATGGTTTGTGGTTTTCCTTTTTCTTTGCCCAATCTTAACTCATCTCAATGGTTGCTGAAAGAATAGTAGGAAAAGAACAGCAAAATCAAACGGTTGAGTGGAGGTGTTTGATTTTTCAAGTCCTAATTAATAGTAAAGATTCAAAGTTTTGAATTGTTTCCTAGTCCTGCATTTTTCAGCAATCAACAGAGAATTATTGAAATTTTGACACAATTTAGTTGACTTATATCTCATAATCTGTTATTTTTGTTTCCCTTTTCTTTTCATAGTTGAAACTGAAGAAGAAAAGCAAATATAATTTATCCGATGGAGAAGAAGATGAATTTGAAATTGAAGGAGTTCCTTCATTTTCAGAAAGGGATGATTTTGAAGATGAAATAGTGCCCGATGATGATGATGATGATGATGGTGCAGAAGGAGCTGGAACTGAGAGTATGTATGAACTTCCTACTTTTGTGCATGATATTGAATTTCCCTAAGTAGATTGTACTGCAGTGGTCTAATTCATTTGTGGTATTGAAATAGGTTCTAGTCTCCTATGAAAAAAAAGATTTTAGTGGTAGCTTTTGGATTTAAAGACATGTATAAAATTATGGGAATGCTATATAGGATGATAAACCACAATTGCTAACCATTATTAGGTTTACCTGTTGTCTTTGGAGTCCTCCTACCTGTTGTCTGTTCCCTGACTGGAATAGAGAAAATAATCTGAGGAGCTGAAGCTGCCTTTGATTGGCACTGAAAACTTCCATAGGAGTTGTTACTTTCTCTCTCTTTTAATTTTTTGGCAATACTTCTGCTGAACTATGTGATCAATCTCCTCCAGTTCTGTAAGCTATTAGTGTCTTGGGATGTTCGTCTTTGGGAAGGTTATCTGTTCTTCCATATTATCGGTCCTATAACTTTTGAAACCCATGATTTGAAACTTTTGATGAGCAATCTCTCTGAATGCCATTGGCTTGTTGGCTTTTTCATTTGATGATTGAATCTGGTTGGTTATTCATCATCATTAGAAGGAAAAAAGAAGGCACCCCAAATAAAGTCTTTCTTCTCTTGCATGAAAATGCTTTTTGTTGATATATATTGTCAATTAAGAAAAAGTTCTCAAGCATGATTTTTTAATAGAAATTTGGGGAAAAAAAATGTTTATGATGCTGCTACTGTGATACACTAATAAAATATTGGCTATTTATAACAGAAAGGCGCGGTTGAGGATGAATTCCACTTAATGTTGAATTTGATATAAAAGAGGGTGGCTGAAGTCCACTGTTAATTTACCTTTTTTGTTTTTATCATTGTTTTTAATGAACTGATGAAGGTAATGTATTTATGCATCTATTTGTACATGCATATATTGATAATAATCTATTTTGGTTGTTGGGATATTTTGTACATGCTTTTATTAGTATTTCTTCCTGGACAGTGGAGGAGTATACTCTTACTTTGGTTAGGGTTTGCACTTTGTGGGAGGGACCTCTCATCCTTCTCTTCAACTTTATTATTATCAACATATATTTTGTTTCTGATTAAAAAAAAATGTATTATGCATCTATTCACAAGATGTTTATTCTTTCAAGTTTCAGCAACCCCTTGAGCAATAGCAATATTGCATCAGAAATCATCCGCAACCTTCCCATGACCTTTATGTCTTAGGATAGTAATTGAAGCTTTTCCCTTATCATTATTCTTAGTATAATGAAGAGAATTGATTTTAAGTCTTAATATATTAGTAATTCGTCACCTCTCTTAATTGGGTGTTCAAATGCGGAACTCATTATGTAATTTAGGAGGTTTCCATATGCAATTGTCATGTTCCTTTTTGAGAAAAACAGATGATTAAGTGTGTCTGTATTAGATGTATTAGGATATTATTTAATTTACACTAAACCAGCAGAAATATTTTGAGTTTCAGTGATTATTGCCACTGAATTCTGATGGTAGCAGTCTTTTTCTTCCTCCAGTTTTCAGCTTAACCCGAAACCTATTTGGGGGTTTGTTTGCTCTAACACACTCAATTATACAAATTAGGCCTTAATTGTCTTCATCTCCAATTCCTTCCTTGCTCTTCTCAATATCTACTTTCTTCTTATAATATGGACCTAATGTGTTAGGTTGGTTTTAAGGTCAGCATTATGTTTCCTGGTGTATTATATAGTTTCTGCCTTTCTGGATTTTTTGCCTTTTTTATTTATTTTTATTTTTTTATGTGCCTTCATGTTGGATTGCAAGTTTTTTTTAACATAAATGAATTCTTGCAAACATCCTAACATGGGACTCTCTAGACCACCTGATTTAAAATTTTTTTAACAGCAAAAATGCCCATAAATACAAAGCCAAATATGCTCTTATCTTCCATTTATACCCACTTCTTTTCATTCATCTTATCCTTTCTCCTTATGCAAATTGCTCACAATCCTAACAAAATCTAAAGAAAATTGTTCTTTTGGAGCAATGGACAAACAAATCAATGTCTATATCAAAGTTTGTTGCCTAAGTCCACTTCTAATCATGCTCCTATTTTACTATATGGAGGAGGGATCAAGGGTGGAAAAACTCCCTTTTGTTTTGAAAATATGTGGCTGAAAGTGGTAGGTTGCAAAGGCCTGGTTAGGAATTCGTGGATGGGCTATAATTTTAGTGGCTCATGTACTCACATCATTGCTAGCAAGCTAAAGGCTCTGAAGGAGGATCTCAAAGTTTGGAATAGAGAGGTGATTGCAGAATGTCACCAAGAATAAAAGAGTTGTCCTTAATCAGATTGGTTTTTTGGATGCCAAAGAAAGAGATTCTAGTCTCTCTCGAGGACATTAAGGCTAGAAGAAAGGCAGTGGAAGATTGTAAGTGGGCAAGCATGGCAGGGACTTCTTGGAGGCAAAAATCAAAAGGATTATAGTTGAAAGAAGGAGAAAAAAGCTCAAACTTCTTCCATGAAATGGCTAATGCCCAAAGAAGAAGGAATTTATTGTCTTCTACAAAAAATGAATGGACAATCAGGACTGTTGAACAGGAGGCAGAGGAAGTTGTGGGAAGGGACAATCAGGAAAATATGGAAGAGAAAATCGAAGAGGACGAGCCGTGTTGGCAGTCCAGCTGCTTGGCTAGGTTTAGCCGATGCCTCGGGATGCCGACGGAGGGCTTTGAAGGAGAGATACTGTTTCTACTCAAAAGAATGAAAGAAAGAAAATTTCAGAAGGGGAAGAAGGGGAACCTGGTTGGTAGGAAAAAGAGAAAAATAGAATCCTCAAAATTCGAAAGGGAATTGAGGAAGCTGGAATGGACTGTGAATTACATTGGAGGAGAAGGGGGGGGCAGTTCGTCCAAAATCAAATGAAGATCCGAATTCTATCTTGGAATGTTAGAGGGGCTAATAACTGTGACAAGAGAAAGGTGATTAAAACCTTGATTAAGAAGAACAAGGTAGATTTGGTCTGCTTGCAGGAAACAAAAATACAGGAGATGATAAGAGGGATTATTCGGAGTTTAGGGGTGGGGAGATTTTTAGATTGGGGTACTGTGGACTCAAGGGGAACAGCTGGCGGCATAGTGGTGTTATGGGATAATAGGGTGCTGGAGATGATCAAGCTAGTAAAGGGAGAATGTTCGATTTCCTGCCATTTTAAAAACTGTGAGGATGGCTTTACGTGGACCTTCACAGGGGTATATGGTCCGACTAAGAGGAGAGATAGGGAAAGTCTTTGGAATGAGTTGGGGGCCATCTACAGCCTTTGGAATGGGCCGTGGTGTGTTGCTGGTGATTTTAATGCTATCCTAAGTCCTGAAGAGCGCAGCAGAGGAGGGAGTTTTAATTCAAATATGAGAAGATTCACAGATGTAATAGAAGAATTATAGTTAAAGGACTTGCCTCTGTTTGGGGGTCCTTTCACTTGGAGTGGAGGGGTGAATAACCAGACCCTTTCAAGACTAGATCGATTCCTAGTCAATGAGGGGTGGGATTGTCGTTTTAGCCATTCAAGGCAAAACGTTCTTCCAAGACCAGTGTCAAACCACTTCTCAATTCTATTAGAAGGAGGGGGTTTGAGAAGTGGACCATCCCCTTTCAGATTTGAGAACATGTGGCTTAAGGTGGAGGGGTTTAAGGATTTATTGAAAGCCTGGTGGGAGGGGGATAATTTTAATGGTGCTGCAAGCTTTGTTCTGGTTGAAAAACTAAAGGTGGTGAATTCTAAACTGAAGGAGTGGAACAGAGACGTCTTTGGCAGGGTGGAGTATAGGAAAAATGTTGCTTTGGATCAGATGCAGCTTTGGGATGCAAAGGAAAAGACAAACGGACTGACATTGGAAGAGATGGAGGCTAGAAGAGAGGTGAGGGAAGAATACAAAAAATGGGTTCTTCTAGAAGAGGTTACTTGGAGACAAAAGTCAAGGGAAGTGTGGTTGAAAGAAGGGGACAGAAATACGAGTTTCTTCCACAGGATGGCAAATGCCCACAAGAGAAGAAACAATATGGAACGAATAAGAATTAATGGTGTTTGGAAGTCGGAGGAGAATGGGATTAGTGAAGGGATAGTAAATGCCTTTAAAACTTTGCTGTCCAATCCGGGGGACTGGCGCCCTTCTTTGGCTGGACTGCAGTGTGAACAGCTACAGAACTTGGATGCTGATGCTTTGGAGGTGCCGTTCACGGAAGAAGAGGTACACGGTGCGCTAGTAGGTTGTAGTGGGGACAAAGCCCCGGGTCCTGATAAATTTACAATGTCTTTCTGGCAGTTTGCATGGGATTTTGTGAAGGAAGATGTGTTGAGATTCTTTAGGGAGTTTCATGAACATAGTAAATTTGTTAAAAGGCTAAACACAACTTTTTTGGTTTTAATCCCAAAAAAAATGGGGGCTGAGGATTTGAGGGATTTCAGGCCCATAAGTTTAGTGGGAAGCTTATACAAGTAATTGGCTAAGGTTTTAGCCAATAGACTTAAAAAGGTGGTTTCTAAGGCTCAAGGGGCTTTTGTGGAGGGGAGACAAATTCTAGATGCAGTGCTAATAGCTAATGAAGCCATCGACTCGATTCTAAAGAACAATGAAAATGGGATCTTGTGCAAACTTGACATAGAGAAGGCATATGACAATGTGGATTGGTCATTTCTTCTTACAGTAATGCAGAAAATGGGTTTTGGGGAGAAATGGTTAGGGTGGATCAAGGGGTGCATATCCACTGCAAGTTTCTTTGTGTTGATTAATGGAACGCCTAAGGGTTTTTTCCAAAGCTCAAGGGGTTTAAGGCAAGGTGATCCTCTCTCGCCTTACCTCTTTGTGATTGCCATGGAGGTTTTCAGCTCGTTCCTTAAAAGGGCTGTGGATAATGGTTATATTTCGGGCTGTGAGGTGAAGGGAAGGAATGAAGGTGGGATTCAGATTTCACACTTGTTGTTTGCCGATGACACTTTGGTGTTTTGTCAAGCCTCCCAAGATCAGTTGACTTACCTAAGTTGGCTACTAATGTGGTTTGAGGCTGTTTCGGGGCTGAGAATTAACTTGGAGAAGAGTGAACTCATTCCAGTAGGGAGGGTAGTGGATATTGATGATCTCGCCTTGGACTTTGGATGTAAAGTGGGTAGTCTCCCGTCCACTTATTTGGGTCTTCCTTTGGGTGCTCCATTTAAGTCAGTGGCAGTGTGGGATGGAGTGGAAGAGCGCTTCCGCAAAAGATTGACTATGTGGAAGAGACAATACTTATCTAAGGGAGGAAGAGCAACCTTGATCCGAAGTACTTTGTCAAATCTTCCCATTTACTTTATGTCTGTCTTGAGATTACCAAGTTCAGTTAGACGAAGACTAGAGCAAATCCAAAGGGATTTTCTTTGGGGCGGTGGCAATTTGGAGCGAAAACCACATTTAGTAAGATGGGAGGTGGTGTGCTTAAGCAAGAAGAACGGGGGTTTAGGGATCAAATGCCTTTCCATTCTCAATAAGACACTTCTTTCTAAATGGAATTGGCGTTTTGCAAACGAGAGAGAGGCTTTGTGGAATCAAGTGATTAGAGGGAAGTATGGGGAAGATAGAGGGGGTTGGCGCACTCAGGAAGTGAGAGAGGTGCATGGCGTTGGGCTTTGGAAAGGAATAAGGATGGATTGGGATTTGGTGGGTGCGCAGACTTCTTTTAGTGTCGGCAATGGGAGGAGGGTGAGGTTTTGGAGGGATAGATGGTGTGGGGATGCCCCTCTGTGTGAGTCGTTTCCTTCCCTCTTTGCCTTATCGATCGAGAAGGAAGCTTGGGTGGCGGATGTTTGGGATCCCTTGATGCAGGGGGGTAGGGGGGGTGGAACCCTTGTTTTTCAAGAGCCCTAAACGATTGGGAGGTGGAGGAGGCAGAATTATTTTTGGGGTATCTTCACGGGAAGAGAGTCCTTGGAGACATAGATGATACGGTTGTTTGGACCGAAATGAAGAGCGTCATTTTTTCGGCCAAGTCTCTATATCTTGCTCTAGAAGCGGACTGCCCTACTTCTTTTCCATCTAGTTGCATTTGGATGGTGTGGGTACAACCCAAAATCAGTTTTTTTGCGTGGGAGGCTGCATGGGGTAAGGCGCTAACCCTAGATCTTGTTCAGAAAAGAGGATGGTCATTGGCAAATAGATGCTTCATGTGTATGGAAAAGGAGGAGACCATAGATCATCTGCTTCTTCACTGTTCAAAAATAAGGGTCTTATGGGAGTTGCTTTTTTCTTTGTTTGGGGTGTCTTGGGTGTTGCTGTGCTCAGTTAGAGAGACTCTACTTAGTTGGCAGATCTCTTCTGTGGGCAAGAAACACAGGAAGGTGTGGAAAGCGGCTCTCCTTCATATTTTTTGGACGGTGTGGAAGGCGAGAAATCGTTTAGCTTTCAAGGATGATGACATATCAATACAGAGATTGAAATATTCCTTTTTATGCTCTCTTTGGTCTGAGGCAAAGCTGTTTATAGTAGAATGCCCCCAAACTTTGGTGAATTTTATAGATTGGTTGGGATCATTGTAAGGTTTTTTGGCCTTTTGGGTGCTTGGGTCTCTTTCTTTGTCTTTGGCTTTTTTGATGGTGGGTGTATAGGTTTGTATACCTTGCATAGGTTGTATACTTAGTGTCGCTCTTTTGGCGTCTCTTTATAAATGAATTTTCTTTACTTATCAAAAAAAAAAATAAAATAAAATAAAAAATGAATGGAAGAAGATTAATTGAGAAGTTGAGATAAAGGAGGGTATGGTTAATGCCCTTTAGAGCATCTTGTTAAAGCAAGGGGATTGGAGACGTAGTATTAGCACATTGTCTTTTTCTGATTTGGATAGTGAAGAGTCAAGGTCCTTTGAGGAACCTTTTTATGAGGAAAAGGTTTTTTCAGCCCTCTCCAGTTTGTGTGGGGATAAAGCTCTTGGTTCAGAAGGGTTCACAATGGCTTTTTGGCAATTTTATTCGGACATTATCAAGAATGAAGTAATGAGCTTTTTCACGAAGTTTCATGACTCTTCACTTTGAGAGAACTAATTGGCGATTCTTTCCCTTCTTTGTATGCCTTCACGGCTTCAAAAGAGGCGTAGGTAGCGGAGTTTTGGGACTCTACAGGTGAGGAGGGAGGTTAGAATCTTCGATTCTCTAGGCCTTTCAATAATTGGGAGGTGGTGGAGAGGTTCCTTTTGACAATATAAGGAAAAAGGCTAGTTACTAACATGGAGGATAGGGTGCTATGGAAAGTGACTAAGGACGGGAAATTTTCTGTTAAGTCCCTTTATAGTGCTCTTAAGCTTAGAACTGCAGTACCATTTATGAGGAGCATCATTTGGAGCCCTTATGTTCCCACTAAGGTGGGCATTTTTGCATGGGAAGCTTCATGGGATAAGGTTTTAACCTTGGATCAACTAAAAAGGAGGAGGTGGTCCATAGCCAACAAATGTTTCCTTTGTTATGTTGAAGAAGAGTCTATTGATCATATTCTAATCCATTGCACTGAGGCTAGGGTTTTGTGGGAGTTATTATTTTCTCTCTTTGGTGTGATGTGGGTCCTCCCTTTGTCGTTTAAAGAGATCCTTCTTGGTTGGCATGGTTCCTTTGTGGGTAAGAAGTGTAGAAAGGTTTGGATGACGACTCCCTTATGCCTTTTTTGGTCGGTTTGGAAGGACAAAAACAGGATTGCTTTTGAAAATGAGGAGCTTTCGATTCAAAAGATAAATTATTTTGTATGTAATTTTTGGTTTTTGACTAAGTTGTTTATAGATGAAGGACTTTTACCTTTAATCAACTTTTTTGATTGGTTGGGTTTTAGACGAGGGCTAATGAGATTTTTTGTATCCCCTCTTTTTTTTTGTTCTTACCTTTAGACGCTTCTTGTATATTCCCTGTATGCTGTGGATTGGCCTTTGGGGACCCTTTTCTCTTTTTTTTTTTTATATATAAAATTTTTCTATGTGTTTACCTATCAAAAAAAAAAAAAAAAAAGGTTAGCATAGAAGCACGAGAGATTTTGGTTTGAGTTAATGCCGAAAGCATATATTTTGGATTTCAAAGAAGAAGAAAATTAGTCAATACCTTTATAATTAGCCAATTAGTAACCTTAGAATTTGAATACTTGGAGTTTCAAAAGGATGAATGAAGCTTGGATTGGGGAGGTTAAGATGATTAAGAGAATAAGCCATACAAGCAGAAGTTTATGTGCTAACATTTGAGTAAATATGAATTGGTATGACAATATCAAGTGAACAAATAACTTAATCTTAAATCTGAGCTGTCCAATATTTGTTAAAATTATGAGAGATAGCAAGAAAAGCAGGATAGGCATCAAGATGATGATTTGCCAACTTGCATACATGATTACTAACCTGAGCTTCAAATGATTGCATGGTTGGGGGTGAAATATGGAGAAATCCAAGTTTGGGCATGATTTCACAGGTCTCATCTGGCTGTTTGGGCCAGGTTTTGGTTTGCTTGAGGCTGGGTCAGTGGGTCTTAGACCCAGGTTCTAGGGGTGAAGCTAGGCTTTAGGTTGGCTTCCCTCCTAGTCATAGTCATGAAGTTAAGGATGTCCTTTGCCCTCATGGACGCTTTAGATTAGCTCATCAGCCCAAATGTGGATGTTTCACTTTCTTGTCCACATTTTGTTCAGTATGGATTCTATAGAATCTGCCATATTTTCCATCTTTTCTTCCTTTATGTGATTAAACTAATGTATCATCAGGCCTATAAAAAAAAGCTAATGTATCATCAGGTTTTACATATTAGTTTATTTATCTGGGTGATTTGGCAAAGGCTGTTCTACTTAATCTCTGCTGTTAAGGTGTTCTCATGTATGATTTCCTGTGATCTGCACAACTAATGAACATCTGTCAATTAGTGAAGCTGTACCTTGTCAGTTAACAAGCTACTATTTTGCAATTTCTCTCTCTATTTGGTTTCGTGATAGTTGTTAATGCAGCTTGGTGTTTGATTCTTGTTTCTTTTGGGACCTTTCTGATATCAACATTTACAGACTTACGGTGTTTTTCTTTTTATCTACAGAAAAGCCAACGTTGTTGAAACAGGTTAATGCCCATGATATGCAGAATCAGTCACAAAGGGGTCTGATGGAGGGAGAGGAAAATGTGAGGCCAATTCTTTTCTCTCGCTTTTTGGTGTATTATCCTAGATATGGAATCTGTCCTTTTCTAAAACACTTTTATATGACTAAGAAGCATGAATTATTTATTGACTTCTGTTTTAATCATAAATAATTAGCTGGTAGAACATAGAGTTAGGGAGGTTGCTTTGAGTTTTAAAACATCCCCAACGTATCACTTTTAATATATATATATATATATATATGTGTGTGTGTGTACACACCCGCCAAGGTAGCCTAGTTGGTCAGGGTGAACACTGAGAAGTGTGATCCTAATAAGTGACATATGGCCCTAGGTTCAAATCCTTCCACTAATGATACCTTGAATTTACTCAGTATTGGTTGTTGCGGGGTAGTTGGCACCTTGAGGTTTGGGTCCCCATGGAGAGTCCTAAGGGCTTATCCATGGAAGGCTCCTTGGTTATCAAAAAAAAAAAAAAAAAAAAGTGTGTTTGTGTACACAGTACATATATGTGTATGTGTATACATGCATTTATTTTTTAAAACAATTTCTTATTGTTTTACTATATTTCCTATTTTTTTTCCTTTTTCTTTTTTGTCATATGAACATCATTCATGAATCATGTCCTTCAATGTCATGTTTCTTATTGGATTTCAAGACAACCATCACTCTCATGTGGGTTGAGTAGCATTGGTAAACTAAAGTAAAAGAATTCAAAACTCAAATGGCAGAATAGGGCACAAAATTTTGCCATATTACATGATTCAAAACTTAAATACAAAAGTAGGGCAAAAAATTTCTGCCATAGAACATGCCATTAAATGCTTTCTCCACAAGAATGTTGGAATAATGCCTGTTTTTATGTGTTTGGGCTAGCATTTGCCTTTTTTCTTGTATCCCCACTTAAGTTGGAAAGGTCCTATTTAAGACTTACTTTTGCACCCATTCAAAACCTACATTGTATTCTCATAGTAACTCATGCACACCAATTTTTATAGTTTTGATTAGCATATTAAACAAATAGTTTGTTTCCTTGTTTTCACTGTACTTAGTTTCATTTGTATGATATTTTAATTTGATATTGTCTTGAAATGTTTATAGTCTTCACCTAGGAAATTACTTCTTTGTTATGCTCATTCTGGTGTCAACAATGCGATGTACTATTATAGCCTTATTCAACTAAGTCTCATTCATCTGAACCCATTCCATCACTAGTTTTTGGTTTAACTTGTACATATAGTGTTTATGTTTCATATCTGCCACTTCACTACAGTTGGGTAAGGGAAGGATTTTTTTTTTCATTCTTTACAGACAATAGGTTCTATGATTGGCTGGTGTTATCTTCTATGGTATTTTACTTTATGTTCATTTCATTGTGGTAGATATCTCTTTTGAGTAACCCAAGGCCCAAGAGCTGTGACTACAAAAGATTAAACTGCTTTAGGAATGGATCATTATCTGAATCAAACACACACACACATGCACACACCTATTTTCAGGTGTAAGGAAATTGATTACAGTTGTTTTAGATGTGAACTCACATCTTAAGTCTTCTAACCCTGTGATTCCTTGAGTTCTTTCATGTTGTGTTTGTTTCTATCTTTCATGCCTGTGCAACACACACACACATTGATCGACATTATGCCTTGTACTTGGTTTAAAGTAAGGATTATCTTTATAATTTTTTTAAATGCAGAAACACAAAAGCAAAAAGGAAGTGATGGAGGAGATTATTTCAAAGAGCAAGTTTTACAAGGTGCTGATCCCTTTTTGTACCATTGAAACTACTGCAAACTCGTGCCTTGAGTTTCTGACTTGCAATTTTAATTTTTTATTATTTTATTTCTTCTTCCTCATTTCTTGCCAGGCCCAAAAAGCAAAAGATAGAGAAGAAAATGAACATTTGGTGGAAGAATTGGATAAGAACTTCACATCCTTAGTTCAGTCTGAGGCATTATTATCTTTGACTCGACCAGACAAAGTGAATGCTTTAAAGGCTCTTGTAAACAAGAGCATTCCAAATGAATATATGAAGAAAGATGATGTATCTGCTATGCAGCACATAAAATCTTTTAAGCAGGTATATTATAGTTCTTGGTCGTGGGACTGCTTTCATTTATTAGATTTGATGCTTCTAAACTGACCACAGTTGAGTCCTACATTCTAGAATTTGAAGTTCTGGAGTTTTTTAAATATCCATCTGAGCTGGCTGCTGGCTTCTCTAATTTGTTTCTGTTTGTCATAATGCAATATTTGCTCTCTGAATAGGGGTTTCTATTCCTGTGCTATGTCAGGCAATTTATTCATCACTGATTGGAGGCTATTTATCTACTTGATTATTCATTTTCATATTTTATTTGACTGTCTAGTTTCTTTGGCTGTAACTAATTGTTTATGTATGAATTACATAATTTTGAGAACTAAATAAAAATTCTTGTGGTGTTTTCACTGACAAATTTTCATGTTATGTATCACAGGAACAACCTGATTCCTACGACAAACTTATAGGTGAGATGACATTGGATATGCGTGCTCGTCCATCAGACAGGACAAAGACGCCTGAAGAGATTGCCCAAGAGGAGAGAGAACGACTAGAGCGACTGGAGGTATGTATGTTAGACACAAAAAATATCAGATTGTATGAAGTTTTAGGATGATGGGTGTACTGTATTTGTGGATGTACCTACCACATTTGTCACATAATCTACAAGAAAAGGGTAGCTTCATAATACTGTCTTGCCCCATGTTTATCGCAGGGATACACATGATCATTTTGACAGAGCCAGTGTGAGCTCCCTCATATTTATCACTTGCTACATTGGAATTACATTTATTGTAAACAAAGACTTGCATGCTAATGGTGTTTGCATTTGTCTATGATATGAAAATCTAGATTGTGAGCAGTTGTCTTCTAACTTCTGATTTCTAAGTGGCAATTTCTTTTTCTCAATTTGATGATTAGATTTTATGCATCAATTTCACACATTGAAAATTTTAAAGAAAAAGAAGAAAAAATAACTACCCACAATTTTCACTAGAATAAATGTACATTTACATCTAAGGGGAAAATGGACGGAATTGTAGTCAACACCTTTTCAACTGGCAATTCCATCTTTCTTGTTATGGTAGTGTGTGTGTGTGTATTTATGTATGTATGTATGTATACATGCATATTGAAGCTAAATATTAGACATTATAATTTTAAACTTTAAATACTTAATTATTTGATAATGGTTGGAATTTCAGGAAGAGCGTCAGAAGAGAATGCTTGCTCCTAATGATTCCAGTGATGAAGAAGGTGATTCACGTGAAGATGCTGTTGAAGCATCTAACCAGAGGCTAAGATCTATTTCTGGGGATGATCTTGGTGATTCCTTCTCTCTTGATGTGCTGCCAGAGTCTAAGAAGGGCTGGGTTTATGAGGTTCTTGACAGAAAGGATACAAATGAGCTTGAAACGGAAGATTATGGATCTTCCGAGGAATCAGAAAGTCCTGAGAATGAGAGTGATGATGAAGGTTTTGAAAAAGATAATGATAATTGCGAAATGACTTCTTCCTTGAAGGACTGGGAACAGAGTGATGATGACAAACTTAGTACAGATTTGGAAGGTGAGGAAGATGAAGAAGGTGAACAAGAAGGAGAAGAAGATGATGAGGAGGAAGAGATGGTTCTGAAAATCCATCAAAAGGCAAAAGATAGTGGTAATGCAGAAATCAATAGAAACAATATTGATTCATTAGATGCCAAGAAAATAAAAACAAATGTTAAACATCCTTTGTCTCAACAATATTCCATTCCTTACGTGATTAAAGCTCCAACCAGTTTGGAAGAATTGTGCATGTTGTTGGAGAATTGTTCTGATTCTGACATTGTTGAGATAATTCATCGAATTCGTATAAACAATGCAATCAGTCTTGCAGTAGAGAATCGGAAGAAAATGCAGGTATGACTTTTTCGGCTACTTTTGTTTGCAATTTGATTCTGGTTCTATTGTATTTTGTGAAAATGCATTTTCTTTCTAAAACAAAACAGGAAACTAACTGAAGTTGAGGTGTGTTAGATCTGATCTTGCTTCAGTTGATAGCTTTTAGGAACATGATATAATATTTTTAGTGCTCACACACTCACCAATCAAGTAGTCAACTTAGTTGTTTTGACATAGTTGAACGAGCACTGAGTTTTGGAAGAAGACAAACACTTCTATAAATGGGATTTCTGGTTAGATTGTAAAGCTGCTGACTATTTATTGGATTCAGCTTCAATCACATTACTTTATAAAAGTTAAACATGGTTCTGAGCTTTATATTTGGGCCTTGCTTTTTAAAATTTACAGACTATGTTGTTAACAAACTCGTATCTTTATCAGTATTGCTGAAGTGGAATTAAAACATCTGTTCCTTTCCAGGTATTTTATGGTGTATTATTGCAATATTTTGCTGTCTTGGCAAATAAAAAGCCATTAAATTTCAAGCTATTGAATTTGCTGGTCAAGCCATTAATGGAGATAAGTGTGGAGATCCCATACTTTGCAGCAATATGTGCTCGTCAACGGATATTACGGACTAGAATGCAATTCTGTGAGGCAATTAAAATCCCAGGTTAGCATATTAAAGTTGTTGGATTCTTTCCATTTATTATTGCATACTTAGTGTTGATGAAGTTTTTCTCCAATACTTATACCACTTGTTTAATGCTTGCAGAGAAGAGTAGTTGGCCTTCTTTGAAAACATTATTTCTCCTGAGACTCTGGTCGATGATATTTCCATGCTCTGACTTTCGTCATGTTGTCATGACCCCAGCTACACTGTTGATGTGTGAATATCTGATGCGTTGTCCTATTTTATCTGGTTATGATATTGCCATTGGTTGTTTCTTGTGCTCCATGGTTCTCTCGGTATGTGAACGTTAAACTGCATGCTATTTCTTTCCTTTGGTATCCAAATGGGAAGTTTAGGGGCAAGTTACGCACTAATTGTGGTACAGAAGCATTATGTCTTTTCCATAATCTGTTCTTGGACACTGAGCAACATGTTCTGGAGTAGAAAACGGTGATGGAAGGTGCCCAACTGCTTCTGGCATATACTTCCAAATCCCAGCTGTTATTGAAAAGTTCTAATTTGGTTACTCTGCTGATTCCTTTTTTTCTTTATAACTTATTCAAAACTGCCATTTTGAAGTATGGTGAACTACTTTTGTTTACTGCTACTATTTGTATTTTTGCTATTACACATGTCTTGAGATGTTTTTTTGTTTTTGTTTTTTTGCATCATCCTTCACCAATTCTATCTTTTTTTATATAGAGATTGAAGATTTTGAAAAAATGTATAATTGTTTAATTAATTCTAATTCTATTTTATTTTCTTACCTATTTTTCATAACAAGCCAAACGAGAGAATTTGAGAGTTCCTGTTTTCTTTTTTTCTTTTTTTCTTTTCTAGGGGGATTTGTTTTAAGCATAACTCTATTATGTCTTCTAGACATTGTTTATAAAAGAAATCATGTATAAGGCTGGAATTTGGAGGCCCTACTCTGAGGCTACCTCAAGGAAGATGAGTTTTTCTTGAGCAGGCGCAACTCTGAGATATGACTAGGAGAGGTCAGGATAACTAAAAGTTGTTGGGCAAGGCCAGTACTACATTCGGAAAAAACCTTCTAATTTGATATGAAATAGCTGATCTATCGTTTCAATGTCAATAATATAAAAAAACATGGAAAGACTAGGGCAGGGAGCTCTCTTTAGCCATCCCTTTTGAAGCATATTACCTAAGGGGTAAAGATCTGCAGAGTTGTGCATTTTAAAATGCAAATTACTTTTTTCTCACATGTTAATATAATGTATTTATGAATTTGATTGATTGTGGATGGCTATTATTATTTTTAGAAGTGATCATGATTACCTAATTTTCAGTTCAAATCAAGAAATTGAAAGGAGAATCCTCCTACTATCCTTCTAAAAGAGGATTCTAGAGCCACTTAGTCATCACAGATTTTAGATGTTGGAAGAAAGCAGGTGACCCTTTCATAGTGAATTTTGAAGGACATTATTTTGTTTTTATTTTTCACTTCTATATTGTTTTACTCTTTGGGTGTTTGGTCTTGGTTGTAGAAGAGAAGCCCACCCTTAAGAGAGTAAGAACTTGGACCTTCCCTTAATAGGAGCCAAGGGGTACTGGTAACCCATGGAGGCCAGTGGTGTTGAACTGATGATGGATTTCATTATGTAAAAGAAGCATGTTAAAAAGTTCTAGAAGCATTTATGGATGAAGAACTCTTTAAAAGTATACATATTGGCTGAAAGAAGAAGCTAAGGAGATGATAAGTGATTCTCAATTTAAAGATATATGATATTTTGAATTGAAAGTTAGATACAAAGAAAGAAAGGAGTATGTATAAAATTTGCTGGGTGAGAAAAAGAGAAGTGTGTACTTGGATCGTGTTAAATGCAAGTGAAGATGAGGATCAGGGCATTTCGGCAAGCAGGCAATGAAGAATATATATATATATATATATATATATATATATATATATATATATATATATATATATATATATATATGTATATATATATTTTTCATGAAGAAAAAACCAAAATTATAGTGATTAGTAAAATAAATGGAAAAACAGGTGGAGAACACAGGTGCTTGCTATTGGCTGACTTTGTTTTGCCTCTAGTCAATTGTCTTGGCTATTTTGAGACAGTAAGAGAGCTATTTGTAAGAGAGTTTCTTTGCGACTTTTGTGTGTGTGTGCTCAAGTGCTGGAAGCCCAAACTTGAACTCATCCTTTTGGCTCTTAGCTTGTTCCTTTCAATTCTGTCCAATGATATTGAACTGCATGCTGTTAATTTATTGTCTGGCATATTTGAAACTTCTATTTTATCTTTACTTTTATAAGTTTTTAGTTGCAGGTTATGGACTTGCTTTCATAAGTTTTTAGTTGGAGGTTATGGACTTGATATTTTTATTTTGCAGGTTGTTAAACAATCTCGGAAGTTCTGTCCTGAAGCCATAATGTTTCTCCGAACTTTGTTAATGGTTGCTTTGGATGGAAACTCAAAATTATCTCAGGATTCTCAGGTACCACTTCAGTTTTTGTTATCCAAGTTATATAGCACAGTCCTCAATATAGATGCCACCAAAAGTTCTGCTTGCATATTTTATTTCTTTCTTTCTGCACTTGCTTGCAACTATACCTGATGATGAGCACACTTATATGGCTGCATGAAGAAAAAATGACCACTATTCATTTACTGTATGACAGTTTTATTTTTTCATGGAACTTAAAACGCTCAAGCCCCTGTTGGCAATACGAGGACATGTAGATGATCTTAGTCCTCTGGATTTCCTCACACTCATGGCCATGCCAGAGGGCTCTTCATTTTTCAGCTCAGATAATTTCAGGTCAGCATTTTCTTTGAAATTTTTTTAATTGTTATTGATGATGCATTATTGTATGGTGTGGGGTGGTAGGATGGCCTATGTTGATGTCCTGACTATCAACAAACATCCTATTTTGTGTAATCACTGATTGATTTTATTTAAAATAGCATATATGAGCCTGCACTGTTGTTCTCCATGAATACCCTTCTTTGGAGACAGCTTAATGTTTGGTGAAACGTGTGCCTTTTGTTTGCAGGGCTTGTGTGCTGGTATCCATCATTGAAACTCTACAAGGATTTGTTGATATTTATGGAGGATACAATTCATTTCCTGAAATTTTCTTGCCAATATCAACATTGTTACTTGCGTTGGCAGAACAGGAAAACATGCCCAATGCATTAAAGGAGAAAATTAGAGGTGTTGAAGTGCTTATTAAGGAGAAAACTCATGAACACCATATGCTGCGTCAACCACTTCAAATGCGGAAACAAAAGCCAGTGCCTATCAAATTATTCAATCCAAAATTTGAGGAGAAGTAATTTACTTTCTTTCAATGTGTTATTTTACCTTGTTGAGATAATGCTACTACGAATGATCTGTGAGTCTTAATGATATATGCTATTTTGCAGCTTTGTTAAGGGTAGAGACTATGATCCAGATCGTGAACGGGCTGAGCAGAGAAAATTGAAGAAACTTATAAAACAGGAAGCTAAGGGGGCAGCTCGTGAACTACGTAAAGATAATTATTTCTTATTTGAGGTAAAGAAAAGGGATAAGGCAATGCAGGAAGAAGAAAGAGCGGAGAAGTATGGGAAGGCAAGGGCATTTCTCCAAGAACAAGAACATGCTTTCAAATCTGGACAATTGGGAAAAGGCAGGAAGAGAAGGAGATGAAACTGGCTTTTTAATGTTTGTAATACTTTGCTTCTGCAGTCTTCAAGGTTAAGGTAATACTCACATTTATTGGTAGGCCTGATCCCTTTTGTTTTTAGTGTTTTCGTGTTCAAGTGCACCATTCCTCTTTCTCTCTACACATCTCTCATGAATATTCACTATCATGAGAAATTCATTATTGTCCCAAATAATGCAAACAATGTTGTTGGTTTAGTGGAAATTCATTCCTCCCTCCCTCTCTCTCTCTGTCTCTCCACCTGTTATGAGAATTCATATTTGTCCGAACTGGAAATGACTGTCTGTTTGATGAAAGTTTATTCCCACCTACCTCCCATGAGAAATTTTTTCTTGTCCCAAGTGATGCTGTCGGGTTGATGGAAATAAATCCTCCGATAAAGGAAACTTCTGTTGTTGGGATTCTTTTGTGGAGGGTTATATCAAATGGCCTGTTAGTGATATTTGTTGATGTTATTGTACGTCTAGTTTTTGGTTGAGCACTCTGTTTTATGAATTTTGTCTGAACATTTACTGGTGAAATCATTATCATTGAGTTTCTGTTCTAGAATCCGGAGGTGTGAGACTTTGAACTCTACTCTTGCTGCTGGAACTAAAATTAGTTGTCTAACTGTGTGCTTTGCTCATAAATTAAGAATGGAGGCTACAGCAAGCTTTCATAGATTTTTTTATGTTAATCATGCTCGGTTTTGGTTCAATCTTGTCACCTCTGTGATTGAGTTAATGGATGAATCCTTTATTTTTATAGTTGAGAAATGGTATTGTTTCCTAGTTAGAAGCTGGTTCACCATCTTCAGCTGAATGTATAATAGTTCATCTAATTTTGGGTCAAGTCTTAGTAATATTGGCAATGCTTTTTATGTTGCACATATTACCTTAATTGATTTAGCCATTAATTTTTGCTAGGTCTTTTCGTCAATTGCTCCTGGCATTGCTTCCATGTCATGGAACAGTGGTGAAGAATCGTCAAGCCATTCATACATGGTGCAATTTTTGCTGCTGTTATCTGAAGATTCCCTAACGAGCTTCCATTTTTGGCTTTTGGCTGGCTATCTTAATTGCTTTCATTTCCTCCCTGCCCAAGGATTATCCATCATCAAAAGGTTTGAGGGAAGCCTTATTCGGTGAACGTGATAGGTTTATTCTAGGGAAGAACTTAAGAGCTAGTCCCACATATCCTGTCTCACAATGGGTTAATTTTTTTCCATCATGTTTATTATCTTAAATTTGTGGATTAGCTTTTGGATCCATCTTGCTAGAGATTGATCAGTCTTGAGATTTTAAGATTCCCCAAAGAACTGGAGACAACAGGCACTTGGTGACCTGACGAGCGCAAAGAGGGGGTCCTGCAATATCTTCATACATCAAGTGGTTCAAATCGTAGGTGTAACTTGTAACCCACTATTTTCCGACGCTTAGGTTGAATGTTCACAGCAGTTCGTATTAGAGATGTTCATCGTTTCCGGACATTGTAACTGAGAATGGCTAAACTAAGAGAGTGATTTTGAAAAGAATTAAAAATGCACCTAATAATGCTTAAAAGCGCCTTCATTGCTAGGAAATCAGTAATGTCAAGTGCTTGCGGGTTTGATCAGCTTTGACATCCTCCATTACTAGGAAATCAGTACGCGACATCGAGAATATTGGAAAAAATATAGGGGTGGTGAGTGGAGTATTGCTTGCCCAGTAAGAAAAGGGGGGCGTACATGCACTTTTTCTCGGGCTAAGAAAATGGCCTAATCGTTTAACTAGTTTTTCTAAAGGAACCCTCCCATGTGACGATATGTAGTGCTTTAAAATCTTAAATTATCGAAAATGATTTTGAGAAATTAAAAAAATGTTTTATTTAATTGAGAAAGCATGCTTAATACTTTTTTTTTTTTTTTAATAAAAAATAGTATTTTAGGATTTATTGTGAAAATATATTAATTTTTAAAACAATTTAAAAATATTTTCAGTTATTTTTGTAAAGGTTTTTTTATTTTTTATTTTTTATTTTTTATCAACATTTAAAAACATAAAAAATATTTTATAAATTTTTATGTTGTATATAAGAGTGTAGCATTTTTATATTCTATATTTAAGTTTTTAAAAATGATTTTATTGTCGAGAGGCAAGTCGCGATATTCTACAAAAACTATTTAAAAATTAAAAAAAAAATGATAAACAAAGACCTGTGAAGAAGACTTCGTTTTGAAGAAGACTTTGTTTTACAGCTAGAAGGCATCGATCAATGAACAAGCGTTTGCTTTAGAATTGAAAAGAAAAAGGAAAAAAAAGTGAAAAAGTAAAGAAAATGGTACCTATGTATCCGACACATTACCTCTCTCATACACCCTATGAGATAAAGCGGAGAAAAAAAAAAAAAAAAACTCAATATTACTTGTCCCTACCCCACCCACCACCCACTACCCACTGGGCCACTACCCACTACATTATTAGCCTTTATCTTCATTTAAGGGAGAAGAACAAAGCGAGAGAGGGCAACAGAAAGAAAGAAAGAGATGGGAGCAGAAAGCGTAATGAAGTTTGTGGTGGAGAAGCTGAAGGAGTTGCTGGTGTTACTAGAGAACTTTGGTGGGTATTTGGTCGATGAGGTGGACAAGGTGTTTCCACCAGACTCCAGGGGAGAAAAGCTGCGTCATTGGATACAAGTAGGGGCACCTTTTCTCATACTGGGTTTAGTCCTTGTCGTCTTCTACTATTGTTGCTGTGGCTGCTGCCGTGGGAGGAGGGGGGTTAAGATGATGAAAGCTCCTGGTAGAGATTATAGGATGGCTAGGCCTCCTTTCGAGAGTGACCCCAGAGGCTATTTCCGCGGCCTTCGCGCTGACCGAATACATGTTCGCTAGGCCTTCTCTCTTTCTATATATGTCTGGAATCTGGATGGGATAGGCCCACAGGGGTTTTCATTGGAATGGTAGAATTAAAGGTTTCAGCTTTCAGTCCTTCCATCCATATATTTTTATGTGTCTTTGTAATACATATATGTTTTCTTTAATTTATGTGTTTCCTCTGATTTTTATTTCTTTCTTTGAATCTTATTGAGAAGCAGTTAACAATATACTAGTCCCATTAAATTATTACCTTTGGGAGAATATAAAGAAAAACATGGATTTGTCCCTAAACGAAGGAGGCCAGAACATAAATGAAGCTGTTGCGATTTGATTAGGGTGGTTGGGATTCGGGAGAAAAGGCACACTCCAAATTTCTTGTGCAGTAATTATGGAAGTTTGGGTAGAAACATCATGTGATGCTGCTAAAGAATAAAGATTGGGTGAAGAACGTCTCTTGTTCTGCCAGATGATAATGTTTGTTTATGCTTATTTTATATTTTCAATTTTCTAATGAAGATTGTTTACATCTTCCATGATAGGCTGCTATTGTATCTATTACTTGGGGACTCGGCAGGAATACCATTGTTATAAATTGAGCATTTTGATTTATAGGATAGTCGAAGTTAAATACTGCTAGTCTGCAGCTCTGCCTCATTTTAATCAATACATTTTTCATGTATTAAAGCGTGAAAAAGCATGGCAAATGGCATTATGTGATTGACCAAAGGAAACTTGCAACAAGATTGGAAGAGGGCTTGGACCAATTCTTCCAGAATGATGTGTCGGAGCTTCTGCGAAATTCTGGAGAAGCAGTGTGTGATATGGAGCTGCTCATGTTTCAGACCATGAGGAGGTCAGGCTCATGAGAAACTTTGCTTGTCCCCAGATTGAAAAGGGAACTCAAGGACCACTTCTTCCCCCCAAATACTCGATGGGCTACCAGGGCTACGCAAATTACCTGGGAAATGGGAATATCAGAAAATTTTACTTCCTTGTTGTCGGACAAGGCAAAATTTTCAAGTAACACGAGTTAATGAAAAGGAGGATGAATGCATTGCAGGCATCACCAACGTTTCATTTAATTTTAAATCAATAGTAAAAACTTACAGCTATCTCATTAATATCTTCTTGGCACGAAAATCCAGTGAGAAGAACGTTGCTCAATGAAAAAAAAAAAAAAAAACTTTCATTCGCGTCCTTAAATTAATAGTCTCTAAAAATCAACCAAAATTGGTACATTTCATAGAATACTCGATTCTTTTCGATTTTGAGAACCAGAAATGTTCTTTAAGAATAGGTCCAACGATTTTTTTATTATTTAGAAATTCATTCCTCTCTCCCCCTCTCTCCATTTGTTATGAGAAATTCATATTTGTCCGAACTGGAAATGACTGTCTGTTTGATGGAAGTTTATTCCCTCCTACCTCCCTTGAGAAATTTTTTCTTGTCCCAAATAATGCTGTCGGGTTGATGGAAATAAATCCTCCGATAAAGGAAACTTCTGTTGTTGGGATATATCAAATGGCCTGTCGGTGATATTTGTTGATGTTATTATTGTACGTCTAGGTTTTGGTTGAGCATTCTGTTTTATGAATTTTGTCTGAACATTTACTGGTGAAATCATTGTCATTTAGTTTCTGTTCTAGAAGAGGTATGAAACTTTGAACTGTACTTTTGCTGCTGGACAGAAATTAGTTGTTTAACTGTGTGCTTTGCTCATAAATTAAGAATGGAGGCTATAGCAAGCTTTCATAGATTTTATTGGTCCAATCTTGTGGTTTCTGTGATTCAGTTAATGGATGAATCCTTTATTTTTATAGTTAAGAAATGGTATTGTTTCCTAGTTAGAAGTAGTTTACCGTCTTCAGCTGAATGTATAATAGTTGTCTCTAATTTGAGGTCTAGTTTTAGTAATATTGGCAATGTTTTTTATGTTTCATATAATACATTTGTTGATTCAGCTATTATTTTTTGCTAGGTCTTTTCGTCAATCGCTTCCTGTCATGGAACAGTGGTGATTAATCGTGAAGCCACTCTCATACATGGTGCAATTTTTGCTCCTGTTATTGGAAGATTCCCTAAAGAGCTTCCATTTTTGGCTTTTGGGTGGCTATCATAATTGCTTTCATTTCCTTCCTGCTCAAGGATTATCTATTTATCAAAAGGAAATGGAGAAAGCATATAGGTTTGAGGGAAGCTTTATTCGGTGAAGGTGATAGGTTTATTTTAGGGAAAGAAGTCCCACATATGCTGTCTCATAATGGGTTCCTTTCCATTATGTTTAATATCTTAAATTTGTGGATTGTCTTTTGGATCCATCTTGCTAAAGATTGATCAGTCTTGGGATTTTGGGATGGCATGGAATGGACAACAGGCACTTGGTGACCTAACAAGCGCAAATGGTCTTCATACATCAAGTGGTTCAAATCGTAGGTGTAACTTGTAACCCACTATTTTCCCTCGCATAGGTTGAATATTCACAGCAGTTGGTATTAGAGATGTTCTTCGTTTGCAGACATTGTAACTGAGAATGATTCATTTCTAAACTAAGTGTTATATATATATATATATTGTTAGTTAAAAATAAAGTGTAAGAAGAGTTACACTTTTAAAAAAAATAACTTTTGAAAATAAAGTGTAAGAAGGGTTACACTTTTAATGTGTGAATTAAACACATGATTAAGTTTTGAAATGTTACAAAACTTGAAAGGTTAAGGAAGACAATGAGTCTTCTCATCTTTGTAACTTTATAAAATTTAAGAGGTTAAGTGTAAGAGAGTTACACATTTGAGATTAAATCATGTTTAATGTGTGAATTAAACATATGATTTAATTTTTTGAATGTTACAAAGATGAAAAGATTGAGGAAGACAATGAGTTTTTCTCATCCTTGTAACCTTTTCCAACCCTAAGAGTGCTATATATGACTTTTCTTCTTTTTGAAATCTTATGCAGAAAAGTGAAAAAGGCTTGATCAATCCCAAGACTATTTCCATTAGTTCCCTAAAGATTTCTAGAAGTGGGAGGAAATAGAGTCTTTGGACAAAGTTCCAAGAACTTGTTTGAGCCTTTCTTGTGTTCTTCTTCTTCTTGTTCTTATTTTGTAACTTTGAGAGTTATATTATATCAAAGTGAGTGTTTGAGAGTGTTTCTTTTCTCCATTGTATCCAAATTTTCCAATAATCAAAGACTCTATTTTCAATGGAAGGAGAAACTATCAAGATTATGAACCAAGACCTTGTGAGGTTGGATCGTTTTGATGGTTCCAACTTCACTAAGTGGCAAGACAAGGTGAGATTCCTTCTCACAGCACTCAAGATTTTCTACATCCTTGATCCTACCTTGGCACCGTTCCCGGAACCAAAGGAAAATGACACACCTCAAGTGGTGGCAGCAAGGAAGAAGTGAAATGAGGATGAGCTCATATGTAGGGGTCATATTTTGAACGCCTTATCCGATAGACTATATGATCTCTACACCAACACCAATTCCGCGAGGGAGATTTGGGAGGCTCTTGAAAACAAGTACAAAGCCGAGGTAGAAGGTACAAAAAAGTTTCTTATTTCTCAATACATAGATTTCAAATTTTTTGATGAAAAGACTCTCTTACCACAAATTCATGAGTTGCAAGTAATTGTGAATAAGTTGAAAGTTCTCAAAATTGAACTTCCGGAGGCCTTCTAAGTTGGTGCTATTATGGCTAAATTACCATCAAGTTGGAAAGGTTACCAGAAGAGGATTCTCCACAAGAGTGAAGATTACTCCTTGGAAGAGATTCAAAAACATCTTCGCATTGAGGAAGAATCGAGATCAAGAGACAAAATGGTGGAAGAGTCCAATGGTGGGACTAACAAAGCCAATGCGGTTTGAAAGGCCAATCATCCTAGAGGTAAAAATAACAACGACAAAAGGAATTCCGGAAATTATATGAGCCCCAAGAAAAATCAAGAGCAATTTAAGGGCAAGAAAGGTCCTTATTTTGTGTGTGGAAAACCTGGGCATTATGCTAGGGAGTGTAGGTACCGAAAGGACCAAAAAGGGGTTGTGGTGAATGCAATTGATGAGGAGGATTGTGAAATGTGGTTTGATTGCTTGTGATACCAAGAAATTTGAAAAGTGTGAATTATGTGTTAAATCAAAGATGATTAAAAAGCCTTTTCATAGTGTTGAGAGATCATCTAATTTGCTTGATTTAATACATAGTGATCTTTGTGAACTTTATGGCATGTTAACAAGAGGTGGAAATAGGTATTTTCTTACATTCATAGATGATTGTTCTAGATTTACCTATGTGTTTTTGTTGAAAAACAAAAGTGAAACTTTCAATGCCTTTAAAGTTTACAAAGCCGAAGTTGAAAATCAACTAGGAAAAAATATTAAGGTGCTTAGAAGTGATAGAGGTGGTGCTTGCCATATTTTGAATAGAATTCCTATGAAGAAAAATGAGATATCTCCATATGAGTTATGGAAAGGAAGGAAGCCTAATATAGGTTACTTCAAAGTGTGGGGGTGTCTTGCTTATTGCAAGAAAACGGATCCAACTAAAACAAAATTGGGTCCTTAAGTGTGCATTTGTAAGCTATGCCTCAAATTGCAAAGCTTATAGGCTATTAGACTTGGAGTCTAATGTGATAATTGAATCTAGAGAGGTAGAGTTCTTTGAGAATTTTTTGAGTGATAGTAATTCTCAAGTACCTACTAGTGTTGGATAGTCTCAAGAGGAGACACCTTCAAAGGTTGTAAGGTTTCTATCCTCAACCTTCAAGATGAAAGATCTTGGAGAAGTTGATACTATATTGGGTATCAAAGTGAAAAGAAATAGTGGGGGTTATGCTTTGAACCAAACCCACTATATTGAGAAAGTAGTTAGCAAATTTAGTCATCTCAAGATTAAAGATGCTAATACTCCATTTGATTCAAGTATAAAACTTGAAAAGAATGATGGTAGATCGGTGGCTCAACTTGAGCATGCAAGTGCAATTGGAAGTCTTATGTATGCTGCTCAGTGTACTAGGACTAACATTTCATTTGCAGTTAGTAAACTAAGTAGGTTTATTAGCAATCCAAGTGTGGAACATTGGAAAGCTATTGGTAGAGTTCTTGGTTACCTAAAGAATACCAAAGAACTAAGCCTCCAATATTCAAAGTTTCCTGCTATACTTGAAGGGTATTCAGATGTAAGCTGGATATCGAGTGTGGGAGATAATTTATCTACCACAGGTTAGGTGTTTACACTTGGTGGTGGGACTGTCTCTTGGGGATCCAAGAAACAGACTTGTATATCACACTCAACCATGGAGGCAGAGTTTATAGCTCCAGCTGCAACTGGAAAAGAAGCTGAGTGGCTTAGGGATCTCATGATGGACATCCCTTTTACTGCAAATAATGTGTCAACAGTGTCGATACATTGTAACAATCAAGCCGCTCTAACTCGTGCGTACAGTGGAGTGTACAATGGGAAGTCTAGACATATAAGCATTAGACATGAGTATGTAAGACAATTGATTCAAAATGGAATCATCTCAATCTCATTTGTGAGGTCAAGTGGAAACTTGGCGGATCCTTTTACTAAACCTCTTACAAGAGATTTAGTAAGGATAACATCTAGAGGGATGAGACTAAAACTTCTTAAATAAAATTTACCAATGATGGTAACCTAACTTAATACTAAGAAATGACTAGTCTTAAGTTCAATAGGTAAAAACAAGTCATTGATAAGTGGGTTGTGGCAGCATTAGAACATGTGAGTTCCATCTGTGATGATTAATGCTGGTTGTTACCGTTGGAGGGTTAAGCTTAAAGCTTTTAATGAAATTCAATCTATGTGTGACAAATATCTTAAAGGTAACAAGGATGTTGGAAGAATTTCACCTATGTGAACTTAGGGGTGGTGCCGCCTCTCACGAGAGTTGGAGTTTTTTTCAAGAAAGTTCATGAATGGATTGAGCACATGGCCATAAAAGTGCTAAGCAAGAAAATAATGGGCACTCGTGTGGTTAGTGGAAGTGTGTGTGTTGTTACCGGTTTCGTTACAAGGAATAACTGGTTCAATGTTACAAGCAACCTGGGATTTCAATAGAGTTTTGTGACAATTATACTAAGGTAAAATTCAAATCGAAAGATATTTTATTTTATGCATTTTCACTGTTAAGGTTATAAGGGTTGATGTTTATTTTTAACCAAGTGGGGGATTGTTATATATATATATATATATTGTTGGTTAAAAATAAAGTGTAAAAAGAGTTACACTTTTGAAAAAAATAACTTTTGAAAATAAAGTGTAAGAAGGGTTATACTTTTAATGTGTAAATTAAACACATGATTAAGTTTTGAAATGTTACAAAACTTGAAAGGTTAAGGAAGACAATGAGTTTTCTCATCTTTGTAACTTTATAAAACTTAAGAGGTTAAGTGTAAAAGAGTTACACATTTGTGTAAAAGAGTTACACATTTGAGATTAAATCATGTTTAATGTGTGAATTAAACATATGATTTAATTTTTTGAATGTTACAAAGATGAAGAGATTGAGGAAGACAATGGGTTTTTCTCATCCTTGTAACCTTTTCCAACCCTAAGAGTGCTATATATGACTTTTCTTCTTTTTGAAATCTTATGCAGAAAAGTGAAAAAGGCTTGATCAATTCCAAGACTATTTCCATTAGTTCCTTAAAGATTTCTAGAAGTGAGAGGAAATAGAGTTTTTGGACAAAGTTCCAAGAACTTGTTTGAGCCTTTCTTGTGTTCTTCTTCTTCTTGTTCTTATTTTGTAACTTTGAGAGTTATATTGTATCAAAGTGAGTGCTTGAGAGTGTTTCTTTTCTCAATTGTATCCAAATTTTCTAATATAAGAGTCGATTCGGGAGTGTGAATTTGAAAAGGATTAAAAATACATTTAATAATGCTTAAAAGCCTTCTTAAGAGAGCCGAAGAGTGATGGCAACTGCTTGTGGGTTTGATCAGCTTTGATATCCTCCATTACTAACGTGACATCAAGAATATTGGAAAAATATGGAGGTGGTAAGTGGAGTATTGATGCCCAGTAAGAAAAGGAGGGACGTACATGCACTTTTTCTCGGACTAAGAAAGGGCCGAATCGTTTGAAGCTTTACATATGCGCTTATTCCCCTACTAGTTTCTCTGAAGTAACCCTCCCATGTGTGCCCATTATCATAGTACTAGTGACAATATGTTGTGCTTTAAAATCTTAGATTATTGAAAATAGTTTTTAGCTTTTAGAAATGAAAAAAAAAAATGTTTTTTTTTTAAACTTAAAAAACATGTTTAATAATTTTTTAATAAAAAATAGTTTTTTTAGAATTTATTATGAAAATTTTTAATTTTTAAACAATTTAAAAATATTTTCAGTTATTTTTGTAGAGTATTTTTTAGCAACATTTAAAAACTTTCAAAAAAAAAAAAAATGCTTCACATCAACGCTGCTATATGCTTAGACCCTTTATTTTCATTAAGGGAGAAAGAACAAAGAGAGAGAGCAACAGAGGAGCCCCTTTACTTTCATTTTAGGGAGAAGAACAAAGAGAGAGAGGAACAGAAAGAAAGAGTGGGAGCAGAGAGCATAATGAAGTTGGAGAAGCTGAAGGAGTTGCTGGTGTTACTAGAGAGGCCGCGTCATTGGATACAAGTAGGGGCACCTTTTCTCACACTGGGTTTAGTCCTTGTCGTCTTCTACTATTGTTTCTGTGGCAGCTGCCGTGGGAGGAGGGGGGCTAAGATGATGAAAGCTCCTGGTAGAGATTATAGGATGGCTAGGGCTCCTTTCGAGAGTAATCCCAGAGGCTATTTCCGCGGTCTTCGCGCTGACCCAAAGCATGTTCGCTAGGCCTTCTCTCTGGAATTTGGATGGGATAGGCCCACAGGGGTTTTCATTGGAATGGTAGAACTGATGGTTTCAGCTTTCGGTCCTTCCATCCATATATTTTTATGTGTCTTTGTAATACATATATGTTTTCTTTAATTTATGTGTTTCCTCTGATTTTTATTTCTTTCTTTGAATCTTATTGAGAAGCAGTTAACAATATACTAGTCCCATTAAATTATTACCTTTGGGAGAATATAAAGAAGAACATGGATTTGTCCCTAAACGAAGGAGGCAAGAACATAAATAGGGTAGTTGGGACTTGGGAGAAAAGGCACACACCAAATTTCTTGTGCAGCAATTATGGAAGTTTAGTTAGAAACATTATATGATGCTGCTAAATAATAAATATTGTTCTGCCAGATGTTTATGCTTATTTTATATTTTCAATTTTCTAATGAAGATTGTTTACATCGATCCATCAATATATTTTTCATGTATTAAAGAGTGAAAAGCATGACAAATGGCATTCAACAATATTGGAGGAGGAGCAGTGTGGGATATGGAGCTGCTCATGTTTCAGACCATGAGGTCAGACTCATGAGCATGTGATGGAAGATGGGAAACCTTGCCTGTCCCCAGATTGAGAAGGGAACTCAAGGGCCACTTCTTCCCAACAAATACTGCATGGGCTACGGGGGAATCCCTACGCAAATTACCTGGGAAATGGGGAATATCAGAAAATTTTACTTCCTTGTTGTCGGAGAAGGCAAACTTTTCAAGTAAATCGCAGGCATCACCATTGTTTCATTTATTTTTAAGTCAGTAGTAAAAACTTACAACTATCTCATTAGTAAATCTCCTTGGCACGAAAATCCAGTGAGAAGAACGTTGCTCAATGAACCAAAAAAAAAAACACTTCATTCGCATAGCCTCTAAAAATCAACCAAAATTGGTACATTTCACTCAAATACTCACTTCTTTTCGAATTTGAGAACCAGAAATGTTCTTTAAGAATTGATCCCAAGATATTTCTTTTTCAAAAGATTTAATTTAAAAATGTTGAAAACGGCCATCTCTTTGATTGCGTCCATTCTCTGATCCGCGAGAAATAGGAGGAAAAGGCTATATTAATGTCTTTTTCACAAAAAAAAATAATTAAAAACATATAAAATTTATTCCAAAAAAAAAGTTTTCAAAATAAATTCTAAAAAACTTATTTTCTATTAAAAGTTTGTTAAATATATTTTTTGAATTTAAAAACTATTTTCTATTCTAAAATAAATTATCTAAGAAACATAAAACTATTTACAAATCTTAAAAACTATGAATTAAATACTTCCTAATATATCAAAAACTATGAAAGGACTATTAAGAGGGAGGAAAGAAAAATAATGCTCCATTTGATTATGTTTTCTTACACTTACTTTTAAAAATTGTTTTTAAGTTAAAAATCAAAAAATAATTTTTTATTATTTGATACGGATAAGGATCTTTGACAGATTGTTTTTAAAAATAAAAAATAAAAACTTATTAAGGTCAATTATTTTTAAAATAAATTTTTTATTTTGATTTTGTAAAAAATATGGTAAATTTAATTTATATAATATAAAATAAATTTAATTCAAGTTTTTATTAAAAATGAAAATAGTTTGTAATTATAAATAATTAAAAAATAAATAGTTTTTAATAAAACATGAATAGTAATGTTTTAATAAAATCATAAATTATATTTTTCTAAAAAAATACATTGTTTTAATTTATATTAGAAAAATATAGATATTAACATCTTCATAAAAACATAATTGATATTTTTTTTAAATGAATAATAATAATTTAAAAATAACAATTGTTAATAATATTATATTTAAAAATAAATAACAAATGAAGTTTAACTTTTTTAACATGTAAATGAATCAAGTTTTATATACATGCACACATTTAATACTTAATTACAAATACGACATTCTAAAATGCTTTGATTTAATTTGACCATTTTTTTTAATTCCAAATTATTCTTAAAAATTAAAAGAATTCATTAAAGAATTTACACTATTAATTATATTTCATGTAATTCAAAATCTATTTACTTAGTGAGACAATTTTAAAAAATATAATTGTGTGTATATGAGGACTAGTAACATCATCACTCATAATATATTTGATTATTTTTTGTAGTTCTTAAATCTATTTTTTGAGTTTCAAATTATTTTTTAAAAAAATTAAGCTCATTAATAAATTTAATACAAAGCATCACTTGATTTGAAGATTCTCTCTACTAAAAAAATTTATAAAAATAAAATTATATACAAAAAAGAAATAATAGTTGATATGAACCAATATTTTTTCATAAATTTTTTGTAATGATAGATTCACTATTTGATTTTCAAATTATTTTTAAAAATGAATAGATTTATTAATGAGTTCATCTCATTAAGTCTTGTTTAATGAGAAAAATTGAAAAAAAAAATATGATTTTGTGAAGAAGAGAAATAATAGCCCTTTTAAATCAATTTTTGTTTATAAACTTTTATCCATAAAAACTATAACCTGGACCTATTTATTGGTCTAAGCAAGATACGACTTATTTGAAATTAATCGAATAAACAATTCATAAAGAGAAACCTTTCCGTGAGATTCCATGTATTCTATGAGTTCCTTACCGTGTCAATTGCCAATTCTTGGTCATTGCGATTCATGGGCAATTCGGATTAAGATTTAGGGGAATGTATTAAATTTGGTATGATTTGGAATTCATTAGTCAAGTGAAAAAAATTTATAAAAATATGATATATGGAAAAAACAAAAAAAATCTATGTAATTTAAAATAAATTTTGATATATAACTTTCTAATGTTACTAAGTTTTATGTCTTTCTAATACAAATTAAATCATTTTTTGAGTTTCAAATTATTTTTTAAAATTAATAAATTTTATATATCAAATATAATTTAATATAAAATTTATTTACTTAATAGATAATTTTAGAGAAGTAAAAAAAATCCAGAATGTATTAATATAAGAATAATATCATATATATTTTCAAAAACAAAAAATCCTTGTTTGCCTTTTTGTTTTTTAGTTTAAAAAACCGGTGAAAAACAACTTTTGATTGTTCAACTAGAAATAGAAAACAAGAGCCAATCAGACTCGAAAGCCAAAAAATACCGATTACCCAAAACCCGGAAAAAGAAAGGTGAGAGTATAGGTAAAAAAGAATCCATGACATAAATGTACTTCGGAATCTACTCAATTATCATACAGCCCAAGCATGTCACACTGCCATATTACAAATTTAATAAATGGGGGTGTTGGTACCAACGAAATTGGTCTACTTAATTGAATATCACATATTTGGACAAAAATAACTTACCCGATCCAAGCCAACTGCTAGTAGCACACGTTTGGACACAGCAAAAATACATTGACTTTCATGTGTTTTTTATACTGCTCCCATGCATCAAATGTACTATCTATCAATAGGCTAAAGCACAAGGCAGCAGACCAAAATGAAGGTCATCAACACAGTTCTCCAACCATGAACACTCACGATAAGCAGCAGAAATGTTCCACCTTTAAATCAAGAATTTCCTTCACTGGAAGGCACAGGAAACTACAACTGCTCACAAAATATGATTCGTGTACAAGGCCAGAGCATGCTGAAATAAAAGCTCTCAGCTTCTGTATGAGAAATGAAGCTTGGGAGAGATCAAGACAATGTTCAACTGAATACCAGAGCAGAATTGATAAATTTTAGATCAAAATTTAAAACAGATTGTTGTTTATATATTCTGTCATGAAGGCAATAAAAACTTTTCTTTCATGCGAGAAATAAGCTTAAATTTTTCCTCAGCCTCCACCTGATGATAGATGTCAGTTCTAGATGCTCGGTCTGGATGAAATTTTAACAAGGCTCGTTTATAAGCTGCATGGACCTGAAATGGAGATGAACATCAGGGGACAATAAAGGATAAATAGATGAATAATAAACTTGCACAAATTCATGTTGTCACAGTTGTCCTCACAACTTTGATGTATGTACAGGCATGCATATTGGTAATTCTCAAGCATTGCATGACAATTTTTCTTTTTTCAATTTTGGAAAGCGCTAAGGTAGAAAGACCATGAAACTTGCACCATATACAATGAGTGTTAAAAGGAGCCAAAAACAACCAAAGAATCTCCTGAGAATACAAATTAGCCCCCCACAACACATAATGAAATGATCTCCAATAGCTACAAAGTCCATAATATGTATTTTAAATAAATGAGACATAAGCACTAAAAGCCACTTAACCACTGAGACTTTTTTTTGGATAGATAAAGAAGAGAGTATATTAAAAAGAGGCGTCAAAAGAGCAAAAGAGCAACTCGAAGTATACAGGACCTATACACCCACCACAAAAAAGGCTCAAATAGGACAACAATCTACAAAACGGAAGGGGCTACAACACCTCAAAAAGATTCCAACCAATTAAAGAAACTAACGTCAAAGGACAATCATCTATAAACAACTTGGTCTTTGACCAAAGAAAGCAAATAAAGGAACTTTTTAGTCTTTGGATCAAGAGCAAGTCATCCTCAAAGGCAATTGTATTCCTTACCTTCCACACCGTCCAAAAGATGCATAAAGGCCCTGCTCTCCAATCCTTCTTATGCATTTTGCCCACAAACGAACCATACCAACCCAATAGTCTCTCTAACCGACGATGAAAGCACCCCAAGACACCCCAAAAAAAGCAATGACAACTCCCATAAAATCCTTGTTTTTACATAGTGAATAAGGAGGAGATCAATAGACTCTTCATCCATATGGCAAAGATAACATCTATTTGCTAAGGAGGTGATCTATAGACACTTAACCACTGTGAGACTTGATACAACCATTATTATTATTTTGAGTAATGCTATTCGTCCTGCCTTTTTACCACTTTTTCTACTACATGTTTATATGGCAACTTGTGAAGGAATGCCAAAATTTGTTTCCATTTTATGCATATTAAGTGCTTTTTAACACATTCAACCATCACTTGCTATGTAAGCAGGCAGCAAAAACTGTGGTAAACAAAGTGAAAAGAATAACATTATTAATGTTTTTATGAGAAAATTAGGCTGGAAACCATCTTTGCAATTGACTGCATAAACCGTAGGCTAATCTCTATAACTGCATTTTCTTCAACATGAAGTATCTGTATTAGTTTTGCTAATCATCTATACTCTGCATGGGCTAAAGTGCAAACATCAGATGAAAATACATGTCAGGGAATTGGACCCTTTTGGCCCCAAAATCTTGGGGGCTATTACCTGAAAAACCTGCTTGAATCACTTGTCTCAGCAGGGATCTTCCATACCATCAAGCCTAGGCATTTACACCCAAGTTTAAAGATCTCCAGATATTTGCAATTGAGATACAATCCAAAACATTAGTCCTTGTATAAGGCAGAGCTGTGGAAATTAATTCTTCACTAGTGGGTGGAACATATTGGTTGAGCTCATAATAGAATTTTGTAACATGACAAAGGCAGAAAAGTCTGAACAAGTTGATAGTCTCAAGGCTTAGCTCTGTAAACTTGTTCATATTTAGGCTTTGGGTCAAGCTTGTGACAAACTCAGCTAGACCCTGAGCCTGGCTGGGATAGAGACCGCTCAAGTGTTAGCTGGAATACCTTAGATGTGCAGAAACGGGCTACTAATAAGATGATCCAGAAAATTATTGATGTTAGAATCCTATAGGGTTAAGAAGATGATCCAGAAAAAATTCACAAAATGCAACACATGGAATCCCATTAAAATATGACTAATAACTGAAATATAAAAAGAAAAGAAAACTTCTTGGGGAGTCATTAAAATAGATTTCCTTCTAGTTAAAAGTTTTAAGAGACCTCTGTTTCAGAAGCTTTGCCTTTTGGGGGCACTATCCATTTTAAATTGATTAACGTTATTTTCAGCACATTCACTCCCTTCTCATCCTTCCTCATATCCCTCCATAGAAGCAGGGATTTGAGTGTGTGCTACCACATGAACAAACATGTGCCACATCATACAATGGCTTTTTATCTTTTCTTCTCTGTATGTGTTGACAGTACATTATAACAGGTGAAAGAGAAGGAGAAGGGATTTTAAAGGAGGTCATGGTTGGGCAAGCTAGCTGGGATGAGAAGCCAAGTAAATTATTATATGAACTGGCTATAATAGACAATGACATCACACAATTGACAGCATTCCCATTTCACAATTCACAACCAGCTGGTTCAAGGGCTAGGAATAAGCCGAATGAGAAACAGTGGAATGGTTAAACACTTGTCCCTATCAGGACTATCCTGTTTTGTTGGCCCAACTATGTGCTCTGACCAAAAAAATGGCTCTCATAAATACCAACATTTGTAGGAAACACATCCTTTCCCACTCAAACATACATGGGAATTCTCTTCTCTCCTTCCTTCTCTTACCCCTAAGACAACCACTCTCATCTAGAGACCCCTCTGGCAGTAACACATGATATGTAATAGAAATCACACGGTATTTACATTTGGAAATTGCATGTCGAGATAATGTCCACTCAAAATAGTACTTTTCTCATCATTTTGTTAGGGATGCTTCCTCCTCTCAAGCCACATTCCTTGTCTGGAAGTTGGTTGGATTGATGCGTAGGAAGGAGACTTCCAAGCCCTCCCTTGCTAGAAGTATGACCATCTTTATCAGCATTCAGGTTTATCAGAGGCCCAATTTGTTATTCACAATCTCCATTAATCACCATTCAACCACAAGGGTTCATCCATAAGTCCCTTGTACAATTAACAGCCATTTAACTATTAGTCTGCATTTCCATGATCTACTGGTTATAAAATGTTTCCTTTGTGAAATCTGTGATGATGTACTCTTTTTTCTGATGTAGTCTGAGATCATGCGTTCAGCACCACATTAATAGGCAGTTTATGAGATATCAGAGATAGTCTGCCTTGACAGCTCCATTGCTTGCAAGGATTGACAACATGACCCTCTGTATTATACGATAAATGCACTCAGGAGGTATTCTTAGTCTGAGCTGAAGAAAGAAAACAGCAAAGGAAAGAAAAAGAAGAAACTATTGTGCACATGTTAACCAGGCGTTCAACTCAAAACTGAAGATAAAATCTAAGAAAGAATGTTTCCTGACTACCAAGCTACTCAGAATTCCAGAATGGAGCGAGTACAACAGAACTCCCTTGAGTTGGGAAATAGCTCAGTCCCAAATCCCAGTGCCCTTGAAGGCTCTTCAATTCCTTCTTTTCAGATGGACCAAGTGACATAATGAAGAATAATTGATTAATCCTATAAACCTTTCTCCTACCTTTCATAATAAGGTGAACTTGCTTACGGAGAAGCATTTCTTTAAACATCAAGAGAGCACTCAACATATCTTATATAAAGAGAAAATCAAAGCCCCAACTCCAAGCAACTGGGAATTGGATCAATGGATGACCAGCTCGTGCCATACATCAACCTCTCCTAACAATAACCATGAAGATTGCAACAATGGCATATATACCCTACCACATACATTCTGCCCTGTACCCTGATGCCTACAAATTTGAATAGGCGCTGCAAGCACCAGTGTACTGGTGGTTCACACATTGCCTCCTTTGATTATATGGAAATGCAATCTCTAATCCGAATGATGTTCAAAAGGCTAGAAAGGGACTAGGATGATCTCAAGAAAAAGAGTGGCAAAATATTTGTCACCTCTAAAATGATTTTAAAACAATAAAAAATGAAAAATCTTGTGCTAATGCTAGACAGTGAACCCAAAACAACTTATGTTCAGCCACACATGGTAGTGGGGTGCGTCAGATCCAAAAAATGGAAAAGCTTCACAGTCTAAGATGTCAATTGCATGTCCCAAGGAAGCAGCTACTTCATTTTTTTTTTTTTTGGTAAAACATTTTTTTGGTCCCACTAGGACTCTAACATGGAACCTCCCACAACTCCACTCCATCCCCTCACCATTTGAGGCAAGCCTCGAAAGCCCAACCAAGCAGCTACTTTACCAATTCCCATTCCCAAATTAGCTTAAAATGATCGATATGAAACAGATATATCCATTTAGATTCTTCTAATATTTTATGCATGTAATTCAGTTTGATCATAATATAAATATTTCCACATCTTTAGCCATACATTTATCTTTATATTTTTGTGGGTGTTCCTAATTCTGTACACATCAATGCATCTGCATAAGCATTTTAAGCATATTTGTGATTCATGGTTTAGTTTATTCACTTTCACAACTTAGGAATATAAAGCATTGTTTTTACAAATGAAAAATAAAAAAATAAAATAAGGAAAGTAACTCACCTCATTTGATGAGGGACAGAAACCACCTCCCACATGGATTTCTAGGCCACGAAGTAATGAGGCCATATCACTACATGTCATTTCCAATTTATCAAGTTCTTTCCGTACTTCAAGACGAATTTTCTCTTTCATGTTCATATTCTCTTCATCCTGAATTCAAAATCAATTAACATGTGAAGAAACATAATATTAAGAACAATCTTAAAAGTTATAGTAGTCATATCTGGCTACAATTAAAAGAAAAATATACAAGCAGCAAAGAAATGCAATAATACCCGCAACATGTGCAAACAAAAGCAGGGTTTGATGAAGAATACATAATCCTGAGAAAAGAAAAGGTGAGAAATGTATGGAAGTATAGATTTAAACCTTTTTTTGTGTCTCTCTCATTTCTTGGACACGCTGCTTTTGTCTTCTCTCCATGTCCAATAAACGTGTATTTTCGGCTTTTCTTCTCTTCTTCAACCGCTGCACTTCTTCTGCCTATACAAAAGCAAGGATATCATTATTGCTATCTAGAGAATCACTTAAGTGCATTGGAATCTTTATTCCTTATTCACATAATGCTTATCATGTACTTGGAGTGTACAAAAAACTACAAACTATACAGTGAAGTCTCTTTCATTCATTTATTCATTCTTCTCTTCTTCCTTTCTTTTATAAGACATTTTTTTTCTTCTTTCTTTCTTTCATCTGTTTTTTTGGATAGGCATAGCCTATACAATGAAGTTGAGCATCATGCAGAACAATTTCAACTAGTACATAAATATAATGGTGAAAATTTACTTGTTTAATTGACTTGTGTGCAACTAATAACTGAATGATTATAACGAGTATTTATGAGTTTAGATCCATCAGCAATTATGAACAGTCATCTCTCAGCATATGGAACTGTTAACTCTATTTTCTAAAAGTGCATATATTGCAGATTCTTGTTGTGATTTTAAAGGGATTTACAGAAATTATGTATATGTCAAACCTGTAACTGTAACTGCCTCTGCCTGGATGTCCATTCTTCTTCTATCGCTCGCTTGTACTCCTCAGTCTCCTTGAGCTTCTCTCGCTCATTGATTATATCTCTTTGACCATCTTGAGCATGTGCTATATCATCAATTTTATTATCTTGTTCACTGACAGACATAGATTCAGCAATTAGTTCCTTCCTCATCAAACAAGATTTGCTCTTTTTAATTTGTGTTTCATTAGGTGGAGCATGGCATGAAGAAGGTTCCCCAGAAACTGGTTTCTTTCTTTCCAGACAAGAACCTTTTTCATTACTAACATCCAACTTTTCTGCCAATAGAGAGGTACAGAAGAAAGCTTTTTCAGGAACAACTTGAACTTTGTCCTTGAAGGGTGCTACACCACAATTAATCCATGTTTCATCAGATGGTTGAGGTTTCCAAAATGACTGTTCTCTAGAAACTGATTTCTTTTTTCCCTTGAAAATAGTTCCTCCATATTTTGATTCATTTGGAAAATGAGACCCATTAGGTACCTCATGGAGCCCTTCATCTTTTTCACTCGAAGCAACTAGATTAACCTGTGTTTCCACCGAACTGTGGCTCTTGCAGAACGAAGCTTCTTCATCTTGAACATCATTGTTGACATCAGAAAATTGTGTTTTTTCCATTGACTCAATTTTACACCTTGAACTCTCCTCATCAAATTTAAATTCAAATTCTGCAAAAGGATTCTCAACTTCAGGATTTGGAGAAGTAGCACCCAAATTGCTGACATCAGGAGCAAAAAAGGAAGGTAGGTTTTCTTTTTCAAAATTTTCATTGCTTGAACTAGAACATACTGGGGTTTCTTGATGTTGTTCAGTCATGTTTTCTACTTCAATATTTGGGGGAGTATCAGTGTTAGAACCAGAGGCACTAGGCTGATCCCCCAAATCAGATTTGGCAGTTTGATGGACATCTTTTTTCTTTAAGTAAGCTTGTTCCCACTGTTCACGAAGCTTTCCCTTAGAACCTTCCATAAGCTCACAATCAGATAAACCACTTTCAGATGAAGTACTTTCAGGCGAAGTACTTTCAGGCATGGGATCTAAACCATAACGGTTTCTGGAGGGAGCTTTCCCAGAATAGGTTCGCTTACATTTTGACAACTTCACTGGGGATTTTCTTTCTCGGATGAATTGACATTCCTCAGCTTCTAAGCCCACAGAATTTTGTGAATGGTTGGAAGCAGGACAAGATCTCTTGCTTGAGCTGGCATCACTATCCAAGTCACCACGACTTTCCACACCATTTTCAGGATGGATGTCCGTGCTTTCATCATCATCAATACTAATAATGCTTTCCAATGGAACCCTTTTGTCTCTTCTCATTACACCAGAATCTTGTACATTCTGTTGTACAGACTTTGGACCATCTATGATAATAACATTATGGAAATTATCACCATCTACATCAATGAAGACAACATCATTAAGGTTCCGTTTCATCTTGTGCCTTTTTAGTGTTTTCATCCCAAAACAGGGTTCAGGTTGAGAATGACGTCCTGAATTCCCTTCTCCTGTCATTTAATTCTGCATTACAAGAATATGAGTTTAGAAAAATAAATCAAAAGTAGAAAAAAAAAAAAAAAGGCATTCATGGAAGATATCCAAGCTACTAAATCCTGTACTAGAAATACCATGAATTCCACAATGTCAGTCCTACATCATATCATCAAATCTTAACCAAATGACTTTGGAGTTAGGTAGGACTCCTTTTGAGAAGAATTTAATAATCTTCCTTTGTCTAAGGTTAATAAGTTGAAGACAATATTCAAAAAGTCCATAATTTTAATAAAATACATTAAAAAAAAAGAAGGAGAAACTGATGTAGGACAACCCTAGGATGGTTGCCTGCAATCAAATAGGTGGGCTAGGATAACAAGGGAGAATGTTTATCACAGCTGAATAAAATAGAGAGAAAGAAGATAAGAAGAAGAAAACACGGAAACCTTAGAATTTCACTAAAGTCTCACTTAGAAGAAAATCAATGAAGTGTCATCATTGAAATTTGCAAAATCTGAAAAATAACATAATATCGTTAATCATTAATCAACATTAATCAACTACTTTGATTTACATCAATTAGCCTTATTTATAGCCTTTTCTAAAAAATCCAAAATTTACTAGGATTCTCATAATCCATCATGACTCTAATTTTAATTCTCCTATAGCCTAATTAGCTACTCCTAATTTAACTCCAACAAATGCAAATTCTAATTTAATTCCAAGTAATACTAATAACACTTTAATTGAAATTAATAGTAATTCTGTTGTTCGATGTATAACTTAGAGAGTCATCATCCTCATAAGAAACAATCAAGATTGCAACTATTAAACTATTCCCAAGCATGCACGTTCTCTAATATGGTCAATAAACTTTTTTTTGGATGATTCAATTCTTTTTATTTCTTATTTCCTACAGCAAACATGCTGCTTTTTGGTTGATTCCAACTTCCACAAGCATTGCCTTGTTTTCCAAATAAGTTTTGAAAGCACAAATAGCCAAAAGACCAATTTTTAGAACACAGATTGTGATAGTTGAAGCCTGAAACATAGTGTTAAAGTCATGGCGTGGTAGGTGTGGAGTTCTAGCTTGGCGGTTTGTACTACTGTTGAGGCAGTCATTGCTAGGTGGCCAAATGGTTAATTATTTAGGAACCCAGAAAAGAAAAACCTACATATGACAGAGCTTAATAAAACTACTCCATTGAATTGAAGAAAGCATTTTATGTTTCAAAAAACAAAACACAAAAAATAAGCAACAAATTTATTTTCTTTTACTTCCCTCAGTTTCTTTGCAACCAGACAGAGGGCCCATGAGGTCTGCCCTAAGGCAATGCATAATAATTTCCAAATAGAAGAAACAATAAAACTAAAAAAATAAAAATACACCAATCAGGATTCTAATCCCATGCAGAGGCATCAACAATAATAACAAAGGAGCCAACTGTTAAGTCTAATTCATGTTTCTTGACTCAAAAACCCTAAATAAGAAGAAGAGGAAGAAGAAGAAGAAGAATTGAATCCGAATCATCACACAAAGAAGAAAGATGCGTAAATTGGAAAGAACGAGCAAACCCTAGTTACAGTAACCAACCCAGGAGAAAAAAGACAATAAAGAGAAAAAGAAAATAATTAATTGCACAGAATAACATGTGCAATGAAGGAATTGAAGCATATATGATCAGAAACAAAGATCAAATCTTAGAGCGAAAGAAATTGAAATTACCCTTGGCCTCGCTCACAGTAGCATGAGAAGAGGGTATCTTGAAAAAATGGGAGTTGAATTTTCTGGCGAGAAAATTGAGACGAAGGGTCGGAAGGGAAAATGGTCTACGCGGTGAGGAGATGTCAATGGTGTGCTACTTACGCACAGGTTTTCCCATGAATGAATGGCACGAGCGACACAGGAATGAAAATTTTGATATTCAGCCTGGGAGGGGTGTTTTTTTGGAATTTAATTTATTAAGTGCAGCAGAGGGGTTAATTACCCTTATGATTGAATCTATTTACCAAACAGCCATGGCAAGGCAACTGTTGACGCTGCGAAATTTTGATAATTGCACGTTTTGCAAGTAAGGAGGGGGTTGAATGATGGGCCTTGATAATATAAATTTTAAACCACTTAAAATTAAAAATAATTTATTTCGTTCAAAAACTTAAATGCGTTTCATAAATAATTTAATAACTTAAATTTAAGTTATAAAATAAAAATAACATAAAACTAAAAATAATTTTACATATTAAGTAAAAAAAGTTAATTTATTCCTAATCTCAAATATCTTTTACTTTATTTACTTATATTTCATGAAAGTGTGAAGATATTTATTTTTTTACTTAAATTTAAATAAATTTTAATTTAACTTAACTTCAAATACAACTTAATAATTTTAAATATTAAGTTGTTTGGTTTTTTATTATTTTATTTTTTTTCAGTTTAAGTATTAATAAAGTGTGGCTAATGTTGAGATTGTTTATTTCAAAAAATTATTTTCATCATTTAACAAAAGTCAAATATTTAATTTTTTTTATTCAATGATTTTTTTTTTAAAAAAATAAGTAATAAGTAACAAAAAAATGTTAAAAACAAATTATTTAAAGTCTAAAAGTAAATTATATTCAATATTAAATTAAAAAGAAAAATAAATAATTTAACTTAAAGTAAAAAATAAATAATAAATTTTATATTTGTAACTTAAAAACAATTTAACTTAAAAGTTAATTTAAGTTATTAAATAATAAATATTAAATTATACCAAATACCCTCTTAGTTAATAACTTATAGCAAAATTATAATTTCTATAATTTTTTTATTCCATTTTTATCATTTTTTCTATAAATATAAAGATTTTTATTAATGAATCATTTTTATTATAAAATTGAACTTCTTTTAAATTAAAGCACTTCATTTAAATTAAAATATTTTATTATTAATTCATTAATTAATATAATAAAATATATTGATGTTTCCATAGATACAAGAGTTTTTTTTTTTTTCTCTCTCATCCTTAGCCACTGGCTGATGGTTCTATGCTGAGTATAAAATCATTTCAATTTCATCCTTAGCAAGTGTCTTCCACAAAGAGGAAATAAAGGATTTGTGGAGTAGAATATTATCCGTAGCTTATTCTGCATCATTATTAACAAAATATGAGTTAGATTTTCAGTTATTTTATCTTTGGATTAGAAATTAACATGTAAGTTTGGGTTGAAAAGTGAAATATATTAATATATAGATATATTTGATTATCACATATGCACCATTACAGTCGCCTGCAGGACGACGAAGAGTCTGATTTTGAGTCCATCAGTTTTTTATCACCAGCCAAACATGCACAAAGTAATTCACCAACCTTCCAACCTCTCAAATCCCAGCCTTCCAGCACTCCAATTCTAAACTACACTCAGAAAAGATGTTCAGTTAGAACAAAAATCTTCCAGACAAAGAAAAACGAATTCATACAAAAAAAAAAAAAAAAAAAAGAGTTCAAAAAGAAGTATGCATCCAAGAATATGATGGTTTTGTTGTCACTGATCTTGTAATAACTGGTTCCTACACATCTATGATCAAGCAATCAGGGCTGAATGATTCCGGGCAACAAGCACCACCTCTATGTATCGCATTGCATGATCAACCAAATTTCCATTGTTTATGGAAGATCCAACAGGCTCCAGAGAAATTTATAGCAGTACTCCTACCTCAAACCTATGAAGTAGCATGGACTTAGGTTGAGGGCCGATCCTGCAACCAGGAAGGAAGTTCTTTCTAGGCTACCAAAGGAAATCCTTTAGACTCATTAGACCCTACATTTGGTAACCATAAAAAGTTTTTGTTGATTTTATATAGATCCTCATAATTTCTCTTTGTAAGTTTGAAACAATGCATAACATGAAACTAGCCAAATTAAATGAACCTTTATTAAGACTATTTTACTAGCTCTTGAAAGGAATTGAGTCTTCCAAGATGCAAACTTTTTAAAAAAATTGAGAATTCCTTCATAAAAAATGCTTATTTTAACCCTACCTTAAATTATTGGACAACCAAGACATTTGCTAATGTCATTGGAAATAAGAATGTTCAGAGCTTCCCCAAGCCTCCTCTTCATAGTCCCTTGAATATTACTAGAAATCTAGACCGAGGATTTATGAAAATTCACGAACTTTCCTAACATGGCACATAAATTATTTGAAATCCTTTTAATATTAGAACAAACATTTTGAGATGCTTTAACAAAGATGATACAATCATCTATAAACTTAAATAAGGGAATTTTAGGTCCATTTCAATGAGTTAGGATTCTTATATCATTTCTAGGGTTCTCTATTTCTTTTACTAACTCTTTACCCAAATAATGAAAATGTAAGGAAATAAAGGGTCTCATTGCCTAATACCTCTTGAAGGCTAAATTTTTCCTTTCGAAATACCATTAAGCAAGATTGAGTAGGACACTATAGAGATATTTTCTATAACCCATTCAATCCATTTAAGGTGAAAGCTCATTTTGAATAGAATTACCCTAATAAAACCCCATTCAAGCCTATCATAGGCCTTTTCCATATCAATTTAATCGCCATATATCTGGATTTGCCTTTTTTTTTTTCTTTTTAAATGAATGCATGATTTCATGAGCTAGAAGAACATTATCATTAATAAGTCTTCTAGGGGCAAATGCATCTTGCAAAGGAAATACAATTTTGTTTAGGAGAGGTTTTACCCTATTAGCCAAGATTTTAGCTATTATTTTATAACAGACATTGCATAAGCTAATAGATCTATAATGATTTGAAGACTCCAGGTTATCATATTTAGGAATCAAGGTGATAAAAGTCTAATTTATCTCTTTGAGCATATGGCCATTGAAAAAGAATGCTTTGACCATTCTACAAATAGATTTTCCAATATTTTTGATAAAAACTAGCTTGGAGACCATTAGACCTAAGTGCTTTAAGACTAATGATTTGTGAAAGAGTTGCACAAATTTCTTCATATGTGACTTTTTTAATTAACTCCCTATTTTCTTTTTCTGATATGCAAGGACTAAAGGTATCAAATAATTCATGATATATCCTTGGATTTTCAAAAGTAAATCTTTTAGAGAAGTCATCTATGAATACTTTTGAAATTTATTTTGATCATCATATCATATTCCTTTAAAATCTCTGATTTTCCAAATTTTATTTTATTTTTCTCCTATTTAGGGTTAACGTTTGGAAATAACAATTATTTTTATTTCCTAATTGGGTCCAAGTTTGCCTACTTTTTGGGCCCACTTGATCTCTTCTAATTTCAAAACTTAGCTAAGTTTTTGTGATAAATAAACACTCTTCTTTTGAAAGACTACATTATGGGTCTACCATTAGATTTCTTTGTATAACATCAATTTCCTTTTTAATTTGCTTTATATTCTCTTTTAATTTTCAACTTTACGTTTATTCCAGGCTTTAACTTTTTGTCTAAAAACTTGGATTTTTCTAACCAGTTGAAAGACATTCAAATCTACAAATTTTGATTTCCATTCTTCCTTAACAACGTTAATAAAACCCAAAATTTGGAACCAAAACTCCTCACATCTAAAAAGTTTAGTTTTTATTTCTATAACCCTTTTATCCAAGTGCAAGACAATAGGCTCATGATAAGAGCCAATGATGAGAAGATTTTCAACTCTTACATCCCTAAAAGAGTAGAGCCATTAATCATTTATAAGAACTTTATTTAAATGGATGAAGAATTCTTTCTCTAATTAAACCAAGTATAAGGTAATGCAAATGACACCAACTCTAACTTTCAAGATTCATGTACAAAACTAAGTAGAGATTCAAAGTTAGATAATTGAATTTAGACATGAAATTGAATTGAAAAAATGATTGGGATGAGATATATATAAATAGGATTACACTTTTCCACACCAAATTTTGTGATAGTAAGATTATTTTCTAACCAATTTTCATAGATCAAGAAAAATTAATACCACTTTAATCCTTAATGATGACATTTACCAAATTTTAATTTAAATACATTATTTATTTATTTTACACTAAATTTGTGAGATTTTTTGAGTTAATTATTGTATATATAGTTTAAATATGTTTTTCTTTTAACAATCATAATATTTTATGATTTATTATCATTATCTTTGCATTCCCAATATTCTTGCTAGGTCAACTTTTTTCTCTTTATTACTACTAAATGTTAATTAATACCAGCAAATCAATAATTAGCTTAATCAACCTTACATTGAAACTCATTTTCAAGTTGTGGTTCTATTGTCGATTAAAGTTCATCACAATTTATGAACAACATAATGTAACTTTCACTTGTTTTAATTTCATGAACAAGTTAAATTATTTATCTAGACATACTTTTTGTATTTGTAAAATAATTGATATGTGATTTTGTATTAAAATTCAAGAAATGAAACATAATTTAGTTGGTGGAAATGAATATTGCTATTGGATTGTGAACACTCGTGAAGTATTAATATTTTACACCACAGTCCAGATGTTCAAATTAAATTGGTTCCTTTTCTCAGTCATGGAATAAGTCATGTCCGTGCTCAATCCAAATTACAAGCATATTTTTCATTGCACATTTTTCTTGTTAATTTCCTTCAATTTTATCAATTTACTTACACAAATTCTCTTTATGGACACATATAGATGTATACTTTGGAACCATGTTAAATTCTTATTCTCTTTGTTTACAATTTAGTTTATTCTAAAGTGTCTCTAAATAATGAATTACCAGTTACCAAGCATAGGCAGTACTAAAAACCTTTATCGGAGCCATTTACTTGGGCCAGATTTTAAGCATTAGAAAAAACTGAGAAGCGAACACCACCAGGCTGGTTAAGAAATGGAATAGACAAAATGACATATCTTTTTTTTTTTTTTTTTTTTAATGCTAATAGAATAAAATAAAATAAAATAAAAAGCCACTTTTTAAATTTTTGCCACACTGGCTGGGGCATGGACAATGACATAAAGAAATATAACTTGGCTTGACTCTCCCTTAAATCTGGTCTGATGATTAAATTTTAAATTTAAACTGAAATTATATAACCGCATGCATTTTGACATCCTTTTTCCAGGTTAATTTTCTAAGCAATAATTGCTTTCCTGAGAAGGTTAGTTACAGTGAAGAGTACACAAAAAGAGGAGATGAAAGCATACCCGTATCACTGTAGCATTCTTGCAGGCTTCATTATCAATTACAACCCTGACAAGAAGGTAAGTGACAAGGAGGTGAATCTCAAGATTAGTTTAAGAAAGAATTTCAAGTGACTTGAAAACACATGGAAGAAGAATAAGAAGAAGATGATGACAATGAAATCACACACCTTGGTGGGTTCATTCTTATATTTCTCATAGCTTGCATGTTATGTTAACAACTAATTTAAGTGATCGGGCTGCTTTGCACCAAAGTTGATCTTTCCTGGTTTCTATGAATGATGGGCTCAGTTTGTGAGGCGCATTACGTACATACTTATACCTTTTGGAATTGTACTCTAGCTTGTGGAATTGGTTGTCCTCTATTACAAGCTCCAGTTCAGGAAATTAATGCTTCATGAAGGATATAAATTAATAATAATAATAATCTATTATATATTATTTGTTAAAATCCTACAATAAGCACTAAGGATGCTAAAGAGTGATCTTTGCAGGGCGAAGGCTGATTCAATTATTCCAAATTATGGAACTTTGAATTGTAGTTGGTCGATGCCCTTGGAATAAATTTGCTATGGAGCTTTGCAGGATTTGTGTAATTCTAGCGACAGCAAACGCTAAGCTTAAAATAGAATGGGGAGCCAGATATTAGAAATGAAAAGTTGAAATGCCAAATCTATAATCTGAAACAGAAGGAAATCTAGTTCATTTACACCCCAAATGCACATTTAATACAATTATAAGAAAGATTGACCGCGTACATTTGTGCTAGAAACTAGAGCTACGGGAAATTCAGAGCGATCTTGCATTACTTTTTTCTTCAGTGTAGTGGGGTTCAAGCAAAGAAGGCAACACAAGTGGAGAAAGAAGAGGAATGGGATCTTTAGTACCGTGATAGAATGAATTCATGAATGAGGAAGCAGAAGATGGTGCTGGAGATGATGATGAATTCAAACTGCATACCATTGATTTTGATGCACGATTGCATTCAAGGGAGACTGTTGACTTTAGCTGAAGTGGGCAGGGAGCTTTCCTTTGCAACCTGCTCCGAGGCCTTCTCAGAAGGAGCTCATCTTTGTGAACACAAGTATGGAATCCAGGAAATTCCATATCAGAGTCCTTCATTTCTTTGCCTTTGCGAAGAAGGTGGTGGTGGTGGTTTAAGCTTGAACTATTGACACATTAAAGTTGATGAATATGAGTTACATAAGAGGGGACCTTAATTTAAGTTTATATAGTATGGTGACATGATATAGAAATCATGCGGAACTGTTTAATTTGAGTCTTGGGCTAGTCAAAACAATGGATATGTACATGTTTTTTTGCTGATTGGCTGATGGGGACAGGATCCGGCCTGTAAGGCGTGGTTGGTATTAGGATGCATGGTGGATTAGCACTCAAATTAATTGCTATATATTTACATAGGAATAGCCAAATATTTATTAGGATAGGCTCTGAATATATATATATAAAAGCCATTCATGTGGGAAAGCTGTACTATTTCTGTAAGACTAATGGCATTCATTATCCTTCATGTGAGAGAGGAATCAGCGCACGCACTTCCTGAAATAAAAACTAGGGGATTATTTAGACATGCCAGTAACCGGAAATCAAGAAGCACACGGTACTTTCATAAATAATGATTTCCCGCTGCGTTGTTTTACCCATAAAACAAACAATATTATAAATCAAATAGGGACAGTTTTACCCATAAAACAAACAATATTATAAATCAAATAGGGTCATTACAGCTGAACGTGGCCTTCCAATTATCGTAATCAAATACATAACAATTTCATAGCCAATGGAAATCCGTGTGTGTTTTTATTTTTCTTATTGCCTATTCTTATTTGTTCATAACAAACTAGTATCAGAGCGAGGTTTGATTAGTGAGAGGTTTGATTTTCTCGACAATGGCAATGATGAAATACGATATTCTGTTTTTGGATCGCAACACCAGATTTTCGTTATGTCATGTTAAGATGCGAGTTGTGCTTGCACAAATGGATTTGGATGATGCACTATTAGGGTTTGATAAGATGCCTTCATCGTGGACACAAGAGGAAAAACAATGTAAGGATCAAAAGACCCTATCTCAAATTCATCTTCATTTGTCAAATCAAATTCTACAGGACGTTCTAAAGGAGAAAACTATAGTTGCATTATGGTTAAAGTTGGAGCAATTATGCATGACGAAAAGTCTAATTAGCAAGTTGCATCTGAAGCAGCGATTGTATTCTCACTGTATGACAAAATGTATGTCTTTAGAAAATCACTTAACAGTCTTTAAGGAAATTGTTTCTGATATAAAGATCATTTTTTTCATGGAGGTTAAGTACAATGAAGAAGATTTAGGGTTGATTTTATTGTGTTCGTTGCCCTCTTCATATGCGACTTTCAGAGATACTATTTTGTATAGTTGTGACATTCTTACCTTGGAAGAAGTTTTTAATGCTTTATTTTCTAAGAAGAAGATGAAGCAGCATGTGGTTGGATCTAAGGATCAAGTGGAGGGCCTTGTTATTTGAGGGAAGACAAAGGAAAGAAATTCTAATGGTGATGCGAGGGACATATCGAAATCCAGTAATAAAGACAAAACTTGCAAGTACTATAAGAAAAATGGGCACATCAAATTTGAGTGTTATAAGTTGTAGAATAAGAATAAGAGAACTGTTGCAAATCAAAAGGAAAAACAACCGGAAAAAATCCGGTGAAGCCAGTGTTGCAGAAGATGAGTATAGTGATGGAAAACTCCTTATTGTTTCTGATGACAACTCCGAGCCTTGCAAGGATTGGATTCTTGATTTAGGTTGCACGTTTCATATGTGTCATAATCGGGACTAGTTTTCAACATATGAAACAATGTCCAAAGGAGCTGTGTTGATAGGAAATAATGCATCTTGTAAGATAGCTTGTATTGGAACGGTCATAATCAAAATGTTTGATAGGGTTGTCAGGATACTTGATAATGTGAGACACGTTCCAAATCTAAAGAGGAACCTTATCTCATTGAGTACTCTTGATTCAAAAGGGTACAAGTACACTGGTGAAGGTGGAGTCCTAAAGGTTAGCAAAGGTGTTCTTGTTGTGATGAAATGATAGAAAAGGTCTACCAAATTATATGTCTTGCAATAATCCATAATTACAGGTGATGCAGCTGTTGCTACTCCTTTCTTATCAAATGGTGATGTTACTAGACTTTAGCATATGCGTCTTGGGCATATGAGTGAGAATGAGATGATTGAATTGATCAGAAGATGACTTCTTAATGGTCAGAGTATTAGTAAACTAAAGTTCTATGAGCATTGCATTTTTGGGAAGCAGAAGATAGTCAAATTCACAAAAGACATTCACAACACAAAGTGGATACTCGATTATATACATTCTAATCTCTGGGGACCATCTAGGGTGCCTTTTAAGGGAGGTGCTAGTTATATGTTAACTATCATTAATGATTTTTCCAAAAACTTTTGGGTGTTCTTTTTGAAGCAAAAGAGTGATGTTTTAGCTACATTCAAGGAGTGGAAGATTATGATTGAGAAGTAGACAAGAAAGCAGGTAAAATGTCTCCGCATTGATAATGACTTGGAGTTTTGTTTTGATGAGTTTAATGTTCTATGTAAGTCAGAAGGAATTGTGAGACATCATACAATTTGTCATACTCCATAGAAAAACAGTGTGGCAGAGCGAATGAATAGGACTTCGATGGAAAAAGTATGTTGTATGCTCTCCAATGCTGGTTTACCTAAGTCTTTTTGGTTTGAAGCCGTCTTTACAACTTGTTTCCTCATTAATCGCTCTCTCTCAATTGCTATTGATAAAACAACTCCACAAGAGGTATGGTCTGGTATGCTAGTTACTCTGATTTGAATATATTTGGATGTCCCACCTATGCTCATGTTGATAATGGAAAACAGGAACCTAGATCTATAAATTGTGTCTTCATTGGCTATAAGTCTAGTTTTAAAGGGTATAAGCTATGGTGTCCAAAAACCAAGAAAGTCATAGTCAATAGAGATGTTATTTTTTATGAAACTTTTATGTTTCATGACTCACCTTTTAGAGATTCTTGTGATAAAGAGCATCAGAAATCAAGCACACATGTGGAGTTTGAGTTTAGGTCAAGATCTATACGAGATTCTACATCTCAGTCTAGTTCAGAGATGAAGAATGGTGTTGCTACTCCCTCACCACCACCAACACCGCCATAATATTCTACTACTAAAGACATGCCTATAAGAGATATTAAACCTCCACAGAGGTATGTTGAGGTTGATTTGGTTGCTTATGCCTTAAATGTGGTTGAAGGTTTTGATTCCAATGCAAAAGCATCTACTTACTCAAAGGCAGTTAATTGCGATGATTTTTGCAAATGGATGATAACCATGCAGGAGGAGATGAAGTCACTTCATAAGAATGACACATGGGACTTAGTGAGAGTACCTAAAGGTAAAAAGACTGTTCGTTGCAAATGAGTGTTCAAGAGGAAAGAAGGAATACCAGGAGTTGAAGAAGCCAGGTATAAGATAAGATTAATTGCAAAGGGCTACAGTCAGATTCCAGGTATAGACATCACTGATGTGTTTTCTCCAATTGTAAAGCATAGTTCGATTCGAGCTTTGCTTGGTATTGTGACCATGCATGATTTTGAGCTTGAGCAATTGGATGTGAAGACAACATTCTTACATGGAGAACTTGAAGAGGACATCTACATGCGACAACCTGAGGGTTTTATAGTTTCAGGAAATGAGGACTATGTGTGTTTGTTGAAAAAGTCTCTCTATGGCCTAAAACAGGCATCTAGACAATGATATAAGAGATTTGACTCATTCATGACCACTCATGATTTCAAAAGAAGCAATTATGACAGTTGTGTCTACTTTAAAAGGAGTGATGATGGGTCATTTGTATATCTACTCTTATATGTTAATGATATGTTAATAGCAACCAATGATAAGGAAAATATAAGAAATGTAAAAGTCCAGCTCAGTAAGGAGTTTGAAATGAAAGACTTAGGAGAGACAGATAAGATTCTTGGAATGGAGATTCTAGGAAACAGAAAGGCAGGTAAATTATACCTAAGTCAAAAAGGGTATATTGAGAAAGTTCTTCACAGGTTGAATATGTAGAATGCCAAACCTGTTAGCACTCAATTAGTAGCTCATTTCAAAGTTTCATCTATTTTATCTCTACAATCAGATGATGACGCTGATTATATATCACAAGTTCCATATTCTAGTGTAGTGGGGTCTCTCATGTATGCTATGGCTTGTTCATGTCCAGATTTATCATATGCAGTCAGCAGATACATGGAAAATCCTGGTATAGAACATTGGAAAACAGTTCAGTGGAAATTCAGATACTTGTGTGGTTCTACTGATGTTTGTTTGCATTTTGGGAAAACTAAAGATAGAGTTGTTGGGTATGTCGATTCTGATTTTGTTGGCGATCTTGATAAAAGAAGATCTCTTACAGGGTATGTTTTTATTATTGGTTGTTGTGCTATCAGTTGGAAAGCTACTTTGTAGACTACAGTTGCTTTGTTTACTACATAGGCTGGGTACATGGCTATTACAGAGGCTTGTAAGGAAACTATTTGGTTAAAAGGACTATTTGGTGAACTTAATGACAACTTGCAGATTACCATAGTTTTTTGTGATAGTCAGTGTTATTTTCTTCATAAAAGATCAGATGTTTCATGAGAGGACAAAGCACATTGATGTACGGTATCATTTTATGTGTGATATCATTGCTCGTGGTGATATTGTTGTAGCCAAAGTTAACACCCATGATAATCTTGTTGACATGATGATGAAGATACTCCATGTAGCCAAGTTTGAGCATTACTTAGACTTGGTTAGTATTTGTTGTTGAATTACCCTTTGAGGTTTGTGGAAAAGGTGAAGAGTTTTTTTTGTTGAAGATTGGAGTTTGTTTTTTTTTCATTTATTACATTGGAATTCATGTCAAGGTGGAGATTGTTAGAGCTTGGTGACTTGATTTCCTTTTTTGGTCCAACCCGAAATCTTTACGGTGCGATAAATATGGTGAAGAAAAAAATTATGGATTTCTTTCCTACTTTATTTAATTTTTCTCTTATATAAATATGGGATGGTGTATAGGTTTTCAGGGATTTATATTGTAGCCTCTTGATACTCTCCCATTTTGTACTAATTTTTGACATAGTAGATTATTTTTCTCCTCGTGGTTTTTTTTCATCTAAGGTTTTCCACACAAAATTTATGCGTGTTCTTATTTTTCTTATTGCCTATTTTCCTTTTTTTCATAACACTCAACCAAAAAACTTCTTGCTTCCTTACCCAATATTTTAAGTTCATTGACAATTGGATATTTCATGAAAAAAATCATGTCTTGTCTATCTAGATACATATCTTAGGGGCTGATTTAAAGGAGATTAAGAAACCCCAAGGCAACAAAATAAACTATAGTACTTCTGTATAACAATACTTCTCTCCATACAACCCAACCCCCAAATCCTTGAAGAAGAAAAGTAGAAGGTAAAATTCAACCAGATGACCATGAAAAATCTAAGTGTAGTTAGTTGATGTCGCTTGTATATATATATGGCCTAAAACAAAGACTAGCCACTTAAAGAGTTGAAGTTTATGGATGGTACTCAACAACCACGTTTCTTTGTGATATTAATGTATATTGGGTGCCGCATTGTTGAAGAAGCGTGACTAGAGAGGTCAGAGGTGAATGTCTAAGGATGACAGTGGGAGGAGGTTCTTTACTCACCCACCCATCCTTAATAAGACTGATTTAGTAACTTGAAAAATGTGTCATCGATTGGATTTAGGTATTGTCTTGCCCGATTTCACTCCATTCATGTATATAATTAATAAAAAAAGTATTATTATTATTTTTCTTTGTTTTTTTTTTGAATACTTATATTAGTGTAATAAGTTCTATAATTTAAGTTGACAATTTTGTTCCAATCATCTTGACTTAAGACTTTTCCAATTTTATGTCTTATTTCCTAGTGAAAACCTAATATTATTGTGTAATCAATAGGACAACATAGGTAACGATAAAGAGGTCTAAAAAAGGTTAATTGAATTCATTTATGACGTGAATTGGATATTAGGTTTAAAATTAAGTGTAAATATTTTAAAAAATATTTTTTAAAACTCCTTGTGTGATTGTGATAGAATTTCAAATCTATGTAATTTTATTTTATTTTTCATATTTTGAATCCGTTTTATTTTTGAAAAATTATAGATTTCATCTACTAGGTTTTAGTCCTATAATATGTCATGTCCCACATCATATATGGGAGAAAGTTCATGGTGCTATATATATAGAGACTCTTCTTAACCTTGTAGACGCATTTTAAAGCCGTGAGGGCCCATTTGGGTCCAAAGCAGACAATATTTATACGGTTGAGAGCGGGTTATTACAAATGGTATTAGAGCCGATCCTCGACCTCGGTGTGGGGGTTTGTTTGGTCCCATAAAGGGGTGTTTGTCTGTTTGACCCCGCAATCCCATGGGACACAATGAGGACGTTGTGTTTGCATGGTGGGTGTTTGTGATGTCCTACATCGGATATGGGAGAAAGTTCATGACACTATATATGTAGAGGCTCCTATTAACCAAGTATACCCGTTTTAAAGCCGTGAGGACCCCTTCAGGTCCAAAGCAGACAATATCTACATGGTTGAGAGTTTGGGTCCAAAACGAACAATATCTACACAGTTGGGAGTGAATCGTTACAAATGGTATCAGAGCCGATCCTCGACCTCGATGTGGGGTTTGTTTGGTCCCATAGGGAGTGTTTGTCTATTTGGTCCAGTAATCCCATGGGACGCAACGAGGACGTTGTGTCTACATGGGAGGTATTTATGACATCCCACATCGGATAGAGAGGAAAGTTCTTGACAGTATATAAGTATGGACTCCTTTTAACCCTGTAGAAGCGTTTTAAAGCCGTGAGGACCCATTTGGGTCCAAAGCGGACAATATCTACACGGTTGAGAGCGAGTCGTTACAAATGGTATCAAAGTTGATCATTAACCTTGATGTGGGGTTTGTTTGGCCTCGTAAGAGTGTTTGTCTATTTGGCCCACAATCCCGTGGGACACAACGAGGATGTTATGTTTGCATGGGGGGTATTTGTGACATCCCACATCGGATAGGGGGTGGGGGGGGAAGTTTTTGGTGCTATATAAATATGGACTCCTCATAACTTTATAGACGAGTTTTAAAGCTGTGAGGACCCCTTTGTGTCCAAAGCAGACAATATTTACACGGTTGAGAACAGGTCGTTACAAGTGGCATCAGAGCACTAGGTTATGATTTTGTTGGGAACTTGAATTGGTTTAAATTGGAGATAGATGAGTGACACATTAGTTTAAGTTTTGGTTTCATTTAATATAAGTTATAATGTTTAGAGGTTGTCTTGTGATGATTGGTTATAGAAAGATGTCAATTGACTTAGTACTCCTTAATATTCAAGATTTTGGTGATAGATTTGTTAGCTTCCTACTATGTCTATGTTGATTGTTTTAGGAAAAGTGTGACTTTCCACATTTCTGGTAAGCTCGAGTTTAGTTTTGAGGGAAAACATGTGATTAGACCATTGTGTATGATCTTAGCTTTATGGGTTAGTTCCTTGCTTAGGAAGGGTTGTTAAGGGTTTTATGCTTATGTGGTGCGTGATTAAAAAAATAATAATAAAATTAAAATTGCAATCTATTATTGCCAAGTTGATAAAGGTTTAGTGATGCAATATTAGTATTCAAGAGGTCATTTAGGAATTAGAAAAGGAGATAAGAGAAAAACATCCTCATTATTTGAAGATTTATATACGTCAAGTTTAGAGGACTAAACTTTTGTTAAGGAGGGAAGGATGTAACACCCCAAAATAAACTTTAGAGGCAAAATAGTAAATTAAAAATTAATTAATTAATTAATTAATTAATTAAACTCATTAAAGGTAATAGAGTCCTTTACAATTAACAATCCTAAGTATAAATTAGATTTTCTTCTTATCTTCCTTATTCAGAAAACTCTATTAACCAAAAATCAGAGAATTGGAGAACGTAGGGCTAAAGGTTTGGAGGTCTAGAGTTTGAAGTTTAGATTTTTCCAGGTAAGATTCTAACCCTAGTTAATATTTTCGTTAATTAGTTTTGAATACTTTAGATATTCTTTGGAATATCTCAATTTTGATTAGAATTTGTTTAATTAATTTCTAGGTTAAAAAGATTAAAAATTTATTAACATAGTTTGATTTATTATTGGAAATCGATAAATTTTAATTACTCAAATGAATAGATATAGATAAAAAAAAAAAAAAGTTATATAGTTTCGGATGTGAAAATTACATAAAATTTGTGAGTATGAAGGTTAAAAGTTTTAACTTTAGAGAAAAAAATAATAAATAAATAAATAAAAATGATGAAAAATGCGGTAGGAGATTTAAATAACAATAATAATAGTTTAATGCAAATAAATATTCATAAAAGATTTAATTTAGATAAGTTAGAAACAAGAAATAAATTAAATAGTAATAATAGTGTAATGCAAATAAATATTATTAAAAGATCTAGTTTAGATAAGTTAGAAAAAAGAAATAAATTATTGTTTAGGAAGTTGAAAATAATATTAGATGGTAATAATATTAATATGATAAATTAATTAGGATCCCTGATACTAAATAAAATATTTTTAAGATTGTCAAATTTACATATTTAGATAAATAATCAATAATCAATATTATGTTAGGTAAGGAGTAAATTCGTCAAACTAAATACTTCAAGTTTTTGAGTGTTTCTTCGAGGTAAGGGAAATTAATGCAAATTTTTATAAAAGAAAATAATTTTCTTTTTATATTGTATTTTGAAATGTGTAAAAATATTATTTTTATCTTTTCGTATGGATCAAATATGTGTTTTCTATGGAAATTATATTTGAGAATATTCTTTGTTTACGAAAAATGAAATTTTTTGGAGATATGATATTTTGTTTTGCAAGTTTGAATTAGTGAAATAAAATGTTTGACTATGGTTCCTATAACCCTAGTTAACGGGTTATAATTATTGATATATTCGGCCCTAATCAACGGGTTATAATAGTTGATATTATATGGTCCTGGTCAATGGATTATAATAGTTGACCTTATGACCCTAGTCAACAGGTTATAATAGTTGACTTTATGGCCCTAGTCAACGGGTTATAATTGTTGACATTTCATTTTGTTCACCTTAACTAGAACAAATTTGAAATTAGTCACTCATTTGTGAAATCCCACCTAATTGAGCACCGTTTGTTTTTTTGATAACCAGAGTAAAAATATTTTGAATGTATTTGATTTGGTTTCGATGAGAAATTGTTTTGAATTGGATATAAGAAAGTTTTGTTGAATTTTTTTTTAATATATTAACATGTTTAACTCAAAAGTTTTTTTTTATGAAAATGCATATATGTTATATCTCTTGTTTATAATTATAATTAAAATTGTTTGATTCATGAAACTGTATTGATGTTCCTTATTGAGCTTTAAGCTCATGCCCTTTCGTTGATGATTTTTTAGGTACTCTCAGTCCGAGCAAGGAGTGATGGCTAGGTTGGGAAATTTTTCTTTGTTAGGATTTTGATTCAAACTTTATTTTGGACATTGTTTAGATGTTAAAATTTAATTCCTGTTTAAATTATTTGAATTCAGAGTTATTTGGACAATAACACTCTGTGTGTTAGTCTTTTTTTAAAGTTGATACTTGGAGATTTTAGAATTTTATCCTACTACTCTAAATAACAATTTGGTAATTGGTAAATTTCCAATTACAATATGAATGTTTCTGTCGTTTCCACTTTGACCCTTTGGGCTTGAGGTGTGAAATGACCGTCATGTTCTTTGAGTGGGTTTTGGGGCGTGACATAATATCATGCCAAAAATGTTTTTGTTTTCTTGATGCAAACATTGAAAAGCCTATTTTAGCTTTCCCTATGTCCAGAAACGCTTAAAAGTTTGTCTTTGTATTCTTTGAGTTAAAAAAAAAGGAAAAAAAGATTTACATCCTTTCAGTGTTTGAGGCAACTCTACTGGGAACACATGTAGTATTACATTGTGGAGGTGAAAATCAATGTTGTTATTGGGAAGTAAAACTTAGGAATAATGTCTCCCAAGTAAAAGTAAGTATTGTTTTTTCAATGATGAATTTGTGATTTGCAGTCTCTAACCTCATGATTTTTAAATCTGCATATTCTATGGAAGACTATATGAGTTGTTTTCCAAGTAAATATTGTTGTCTCTTGATTTTTTTTCTACTTCCTAAATATTGAAGGAATTAAAAAAAAAAATTGAGCTAAAAAGAAGTAGACACTTATTGACCCTCTTCGGGTGCATCATAATCTAAATTTACAAACTTTCAACATATAAAATAAAAAACTATTTGTCATTAAATTAATTATAAAAATTTACAATATTTATTTATTTATAAATTATATTATTTTTAATATAATTAAAATTTTAAAAAAGAAAATTTTCAAAGAAAAAAACTAAACATGCCTAGTGAAGAGTATTAGAAATTTTCATACCCGTCTAGTTCCATTTAGTTTAATTTATTTATTTATTTGGATAAGGAAGAGAATCCGTTTGAATAATTCAAAGAAGTTGAGATATATGTACTTCGTCTCAAACCCGCCCTATTGTCATCTTTATAAATGTCTTAGGACTCAAAGTTGGGGCAAAGTCACTAAATGTGTTTTTATTTTTAAAAATTTTCTAAAATTTTAAAAACATGTTATTAAAGAATAGGTTATTTTTTTATAACAAATTTTAGGTATTTTTAATTTTTATTGTAGAGTATAAACATGTTATTAAAGAATTCATTATTTTTAATAACAAATTTTAGGCATTTTAATTTTTTTTGTAGAGTATTCTAAATTGTAATTAAACAAAAGGAGGGTTAAATACACTTTATCAATACTAAAGCACATTTTGACTACAAAAATCGGAAAATAGAGAGGATGATAAATTCTAAAATGGCCATTTTGAGGAATATATTTGCATGATGCAACTAATGGGCTCCTTGTTGGGGATTAAGAGTAAAAAGTTTACAAATTGCACAAGTGGGTTTGTGGAATCAAGCAAGCATCTCCTAGTTGAAATATCTATTTTGATTGAGCAAGGAAATTTTAGGTTTTGTCAAAATGCAGATGAACTGTATTCCTAAAAGGCTAAAGGAGCATGGTGAGAGTTACTGATTGTTAAAACATGGTCAACTATTCATTTCGATACGAATGATAGTGGAAATACTAGCTATATCGCACGAATAGGATGTTAAATCATGCTTCATTCTAACATAAACAAAGACAAAACTAACCCAAAATTTTCTCTCGATGCATAAAATTTGTGATAAGTCATCCTAGTTAATTTATTACTTATAATCATTAATATGCTTAATCATAGAATTCGTTTATCCATCAACACCCCTTGGGGTGGCACCACTCAGACAGTGTGAGAAGCCATGTGGCAGCACCCCCACATCATCTTTTTGCACACCAACCAATAATTATCCTCCCAATCAAGGGGGTGGTGGGGACTGGGGAAGCGAGACATAACGTGACCAAGGAGTATGGGTGTGGGTGTGCGATTCTTTTTCTATTTCCAAGCTTTGATGAGGTGGTTGTGGCGGCTTAAGGCGTTCATAGGTCAAAAAGGATGGCTCAGAACCCTTTTAATTCCACTATTTCAAGTTTCAACTGGAGAACAGCAGGGTTGGCTCTTGAAAGCTGAAATTATATCAGTCTTTGGTGGCAAGAATTAATTTTATCAGGTTTAGATGACATGGATCATGGATGTGGTAGATAGTAGATACTTAGATACTTCCTGAAGTGAAAAGTCAGGCAGCACATGCTGGAGCCAGCTTAGAGACAAATACAATGAGGTCTCATGGAGAAAATTAACCTATTGTCCAAATGCCAGTCTACATCAGACAGCAACGCTGAAGATTCGAATCCAGTACAGGTAAAACTTAATAATTAAAGTCATGGCTACCGACATGTGATCCTTCACCCTTGACCCTTCTAATAAGTGAACAAGGGTTGGCTGGGGTGGTCCAAGTTAGTAGCTTCAACTAGTCGAACACATGCCAAACTTTTCTTAACAACATGATCCTTCTTCCTGGGTTTGCTGCTCTGTGTTTACTCTTTCCTCACCACGCCACCAATCACTCTATTGAAGTCAAAATGCAAGCTTTTTAGTCTTCACACTAACATCACACGATGTAAGAGCAACAGCTCATAGAAGTATAACGAAAAATAGTGTAGGAGATATGATGATAGCAAAAGAATTTGATGAAACTGCATGATTACTATGTACAAAGGTAGGATTCACTCTTTAAAATAAGCTAGGGTGAGCTAGTGGCACAAATTTACAGGCACTTTCATTATGTGATCCTCTTCTTTTGAGGCATGATTTTAAACTCGCTAAAAGGGCCTAGATTCGTGCTGGAGCTTGCAGCTGCGGGGTCTCAACGTTCATTGGAGAGGGAGCTATAATAAATTTCTTTGAAGACTATGACTTGAACAATCCAAAATTACAATATTATCTGGACCTGAAGAGACCCCCAAAGAGGAATCTGGTTGGAGATTCTTGAGGAATTTGTTTTATCTCTTCAGGGCTGCCTTTCACTTGGAGGATAGTCTGGCCAATTGCTTCCCGGATGGAATCAATAGTCTTAGCATCAACAGGATAACCGGATGCATCACGAACATGGAATGTATTAACAGCTTTGCCTGCTCTAGTTGTAACTTCAGCCCTGGTGACTGAGAGGCTATTCTCACGGAAGATGCGAGTGACATCAGATAGCAGCCCAACTCTGTCCGTAGTGCACAATTGAAGCTTCAATCCCTGAATGAAAATAAAAAAATAGAATGGTAGGTCAAGTTCTCCACCTTCACGACAGAAAAAGGATTTGATCAAATTTTATAGTCTCACTCATAGTGATCATTTATCAAAGAATTAACTCTGGATAAATAAATTGTCAAAATAATTTATTAGGAGTGAAAAACAACAAAAGATGTTGGAGAAACATCTCTTTTCAGCCAAGCTTAACATTCTAACATACAACTATATTCTTTGAACAATGAAACTCAATCACAAAAAGAACCAGGTGCATCACCCTTTTAGACATACGAATATATGTATGGAAGCATAATCAAGAAAAGGAATGCAATATGAGACGAGTTCCTCATATGGAGCGTATGGGTTTAATGATGATTTAAACAAAGAATCAACAGATTGTTCAACTCCCACTCAATCATACACTTTAATGTAAAGAAAATAATACTCCCCTGCGCAAGCAGTATATTGTAATTTTAAACAGGGCTTGTTAACTAATAACTGGTGATCAGACCTACATTATTACCATTTTTAAAGACTCTAGATAAAAAAAGATGGCAGAAAAAAAATGGGGGGAAGAAAGAGCAAATATAGCTCAAAATATTTTCCAAATATTTTGGTGTCTTAAAATGTTTTGAAACTGAAAACAAATATTGAATTCTATCTACATGAAGCAACTATCAATATGCCCAAATACACCATTCTTGTAAACCAGTGGCAAGTGGAAACAAAAGGCATTGTTGTGTTTCTTAACAGAGACATATGGCAGAGTCCTAACCTCAGATACTCTTCTCTCAATGGCTGCTTCAAGACATTGAATCACTCTCTGTCTCTCCGCATCTGATTTCACAGGAGACCCATCTATATGCCTGATATAGTATTCCTTCAGAGGCATCCAAAAAATTATTTCAGTCTAAACTACTCAGAGACACAAAAAAAAAAAAAAAAAAAGGAAAAAAGGAAAAAGGCTTAATGAAGCTCATCCTGCTCTCCTCCCCGCAAAGCACTTGTATATCTATACACAGAAAAGGATAATCTTTGCATACCTGATAAGCTTCAGGCCCCTCAGCATCAACATTTGCATGGAAAACCACATATTGCATGTCAGTCAAAGTGCAAACAGTATCAAAGAGAAGCTTTGGCCGATCCTTACTCCTGATAGTGACCACCGAATAATCTTTGTCATACCAATTAACAACATTCACATTTGGTCTTTGGGCCTCATCTGAGCCATCATTATAGATTCTTTCATAGTCCCGATCAGCAAACATCATCTGGTGAAGCCTCCTCTCAGTGTGGGTGACCCCATGAGAGACCACAGTCTTAGCTTCCCTTGATTTATTGCTGCCCTTAAGTACATTGCACAGAAGTTGCTTGACCTTAGAGAGTCTTTCAGGGTCAGTAATAGCACAGCCAGTTTCCTCATCCGTTACGTGCATCACGGCTGCAGCCCGGGTGTTGTGGGTCCAAACCTCAGCATTCACCACACTGCATTTTAGGTGGGTTAGGACAGCACTCACCTCTGAAAGTAGTCCTGGCCTGTCACTTCCAGTCAACTCAATTGAAGTGTGGTCTGTGGAAGGTATAACACCAACAGATCTTCTCATTGAAGATATGAAGCATGCATCCGAACCCAGTGACTAAAAATGAAGGAAATCAGATGGGTATTAACCCAAAAGCAGAGAATGACTAAAGTAAATTCACATGGATAACCAATTAATCACACGCCCACCTTTTGGATATAATCTAAAATCTCTTCATCTGTAATCTTGTTTCCATCTTGATCAGTAACATTAAAGACTAGCGAAAATGAAAAAAAATTAATTCTCACTCACAAATAAATTGTAAGAGGGAAAAAAATAATTCAATTAAAAAAAACCCTAAAGGTTCTTACCATCCATGAACCATCCACCATCAGAAGATATATAAGCTTTAGTTATAATAAGGTTAAGATCAATAAGGACTTGTACAACTTCGAGAAGTATTCCATGTTTGTTTGCGCTGTCCACCTGCCTCATAAAATGGAAGTAACTACCAAAAAATCCCCATGAAGGAAAAAGGCCTATGATCACAGTGAAGAGTACACAAAAAGAGGAGATGAAAGCAGACCCGTATCACACTAGCATTCTTGCAGGCTTCATTATCAATTACAACCCTGACAAGAAGGTAAGTGACAAGGAGGTGAATCTCAAGATTAGTTTAAGAAAGAATTTCAAGTGACTTTAAAACACATGGAGGAAGAATAAGAAGAAGATGATGACAATGAAATCACACACCTTGGTGGGTTCATTCTTCGAATAAGTTTCTCATACTCATCATCCATGTCCTGTGAAAAGCTCATATTGGTCTCTGAGAAATTAAATTTACCAAGTTAAATTAAAAGTCATGTTAAGAGAACCAACCAGATTAAAACTACAAGGATATGTGCACAGACACTCCCTAAGTGGTATTAAAAGGGGATTCAGAGAAGCCTGAAGGATGGATTGTAAGTGAGCAATGAAAGGAAAAATGGGCACATAGAGAAAAGAAAAGGCGTTAAAAAAAACAAGACCCATAACTACAAGAAGACCAGCTTAACCCAGATACCAAGAATGTTGATTAAGGCGAAACAAGAAACCTAAACCACGACAAAAAGAGGTTTTTATGTGATGGGGATTTGGGGACCATGATCCATATCAAGCTATTGAAACCATATGGACAAAAGCAGAGGAGAAGACACGAAAGAACACAAGATTGGGCTAAAAAAACTTTGAATTAAGATGACATAGACCCCATAACCAAGCAAATCCAAACCAGCAACAAGCACCCGGAACAACCAAGAGAAAGCATTAATCACCAAAAATATTCATAAGCAAAAGTCCAAAAACCAAAACAAACAATAAGCACAAACAAAATTACAAGACCCTGAAATCCCCACCTCCACGAAATGCCCAAAGCAAAGAAAATCAAGAACAATCCAGAACCGGAAATGCGAGCCGGCAAACAGAGCACGAGAAGAAAAAAAAAATTGAAAATGCACGTACCCATTTCAATTCTTTGAGAATTTGTGACCTGCGAAACCAAGCTTTCTTGATTCTCTTCTCTCCAACCCAAAAGCTGGTATAAATGACAAGAAAGCAGGATACATATAGAGATATAGAGGGGGAGATCTTCCTCCGCCGATCACCGTATCCTTCCTTTTCTCTTTCTCACACTACAGAAAATATATAGTTACATATCGATGACACCAAGTCCGACACAATACTCCAAAAAGCTGCACCTTCAACAGCACTGTCTCCTTCTGCTTTCTCTCTCCTCTTATGCTCGGTCCCTTGTTTTTCATATGAGCTCTCTCGGGCTTTCTAATTTCAGTCTCTCTCTAAATCACCGGTGTACTGTTCTTAAAAAAGAAAGTTCCCAAGAACAAGCGCGCATCTTAACAAACAACTACCCCTTGGGTGGCTGCTAAAGTGCGCTCACCCATTTTGTTCGGCCAGCTTTTTTAATAACCACTCCAATGTTTGTGGAGCTATAGGACCAGGTGTAAGTCCAGTGAAGCTCTACACTATTCACAAATTAACGACCCATTTAAACTCCGATTGACAGCTGTATCTTGTTCCGGGCCAGGCCAAGTTTGCTTAATACTTGATTATTTAAAATGAATTTAAGTTAAATTACATAAAAGTCTACTTAAAACTTTCAATCACATCGCACTCTATGTGCATTTAGTCTGTTATTTTATACCTTAATCCAACACTTTTTTTATTTATTATTTATCTACGTCTAACTTCCTAGATTTTTTTCTTTAACACTTCCAATGATGAAAATGAGGAGTATCACCTACTCAACTCCATGTCCCTCCTGCCATTACCACCACAACTCCTTATCAACGTCCTATGTGCTGCTACTCTCATTTCATTCACAATAATAACTCAACTACATTTAATTCTAAAATATGTGATTTTAATTATATAAAATAAAAAATAAATTTTCAAATATGATAATGATAAATTATTTATTAGAATAATTTTTATTATTTTAAGATTTTTAGAAACATATTGCATTCTTTTTGGTCAAATAAGAATTAATATAAAAATTATTTTTCATAATACATTTAGATGTTAATTTTTAGCATATATATATAAAAAAAAACCTTTAGTAGAAATAAAATATTAAAAAAATAAACAGTTTAATAATTAATATTGTTAGGTACTATTTACTTTTAAATTAAATTAACTAAAAAAAAAAAAAAACAAAACCACCTAAATCTTAACAAATGTCTTTTTAATCTTTTATTTTGAGTCATTTTTTACTTTAAACTATGGTATTAGATTATTTTATTAAACATAATTAACAATTTAAATTAAATTGATTAACTAAATATTCTTCTACTTTACCCAAAATCTATTGTTTATTTGATAATGATTTTTAAAAACAATATTATATTATAAATAGCATTAAATAATCTTCTAATTTAAAAAGCACATTGATAAACTTTGACAAAACAATTTTTTTTTTCATTTTTCTTGCAGAGAATAATAATTGGAAACATGAAAAGTAATTTAAAAACTTTTACATTGTTAATAATCTCTTACCATTTTTATTTATTATTTTCATTCACTTTTCATTTGATTTAAAATAAAAGAAGTATTTCATAAAATTTCAAATTTATGGTAACTAGTTGTATTTAATAAAAACTCGAAAGAAAGGTAAATAAAATAAAATTTAGCAAATATATATGAATACCATTGTTTGAAAAAGGTAATGATAAACTTTTACTTTTGAAACGAAAAATATTAGAAAATGGGAAAATTGATTTTGTCTTTATTAGCATAGAAAAGGTAAATGAAATGAAATTTAGCAAATATATATATAAATAACATTGTTTGAAAAAGGTAATAACTAAACTTTTACTTTTGAAAGGAAAAATATTAGAAAATGGAAATATTGATTTTGTCTTTACTAGCCGTACGACCCATAAATGATAGCTTACCTTATCAATGAAATTGTAGTATTACTCTTTATTTGATTTAAAATAAGAGAAATATTTAATAAAATTTTAAATTTATGATAACCAATGTATTTAATAAAAAATATGAGAAAAGATAAATGAAATAAAATTTAGCAATATATATATATATATATACCATTGTTTGAAAAAGGTGATGTTAAATTTATTTTTGATTTTTAATTTTTTTTATTTTTTTTATTTTTTTACTTTTATATTTTCTTTCCTTTCCATTTTCCTAATTTTATAAAACCTAAAAATATTAGAAAATGGGAAAACTGACTGTCTTTACTAGCAGTACAACCCATAAACGATAGCCTATCTTATCAATGAAATTGTGGTATTAAAGTTGGGGATGTCTTCTGAATGCTCTAATGGTACAGTGGGAATGAAATAGGTGTGTTCCACGTGGGAGCAGTTGTGCCTCCGGCCATATGTGTACGTATAACAGTGGTGATGGTGAGGCTTGGATGATGCTGCCTCATGACTCACTAGCACTTGCCATGCCTTTCGGAAGCAAAGTGTGATGGACTTCAGGTATATCCTAATCAATACTTATCGCCAACTCAAGAAATTAGACAAAGGGCATGAATAGGCCATAGCATGTTGCAGCTGGGAAGAGGGCTACGAATTAATCGTGTTCCATGTGGAATAGGCACATCCGTAGCGGACACATGCCAAGGGTTCCTGAATTTCTGTATTTTCGAACCTGAGATGGTTCCGTTCACATTGGCTTCCGGCCATCATCCAACAAGTGGTGTCCCAATCAGCTTTCTGTTGAGCAAACATTACGCAGGCTGGTCGGCTATAAGAGGTGACCGATCATGGAAATTGTTTTGGCTAAAAATAAAACACGAAAAAGAAACATGTTTACCGATAGGCTCACTTACTCAACTTACGTATTTTGATTGCGTGATTTGTACTTCAATCCTATTTGTTTGTATTATTATACATTAATCTTATTTGTTTATACCCTTATTTAATAAACTAGATTTCATCATACACATTCAACATTTTTTTGTTCGATAGATACTATCATGGTATCATAGTATTTCCTTTATCAATATTTTCTAAAAAATAAAATTTAAGAATAATTTCATATCTTATCTAAAGGCATTATACATTTATGTATAATATAAAAAAATCATAGAATATTTTTCATGTTTTTATAATTAGAATTGTTTCACTTAATCATTTAAAAGAATCAGATTTATTGTTTTATCAAAAGTGATTATTGAGGGAAATTTAATGTAAACTATAATGATTTTTTTTTTTCATACAGAAATTTATAATGATAAATTTTATTTTGTTTTTGGAAGGAGAGGGGGTGGTGGTTTAGTTATATCTATATAAAATTTCTCTACAATCAAATCTCCATAACCCTATCATTTGAAAGAACCAAAATTATTGTTTGGCTATATAAAATAAAAAAATAAAAATCCTTTAATGTAGTATTGTTCAACTCTCATCTTAGCAAATTTATTTTTTTTACACAACATTTCATTATAATAATTGCAAAGAAATTTCTTGTAAATGATCTCTCTAAATTAAACTAATTGATTAATTGAAACTCACTAAAGCTAATTAATCAATCAAGACACATGTAAGCTAGTTTAAGTGACTCAAGTTCAAGTTGAACTCAAATCATTTAAACCTACTAAAAGCTTATATAAACCTTTTTTAGGGGTTTGGACTTCACTTTTGACAGTCTATTCTTTCTATTCACTTAGAGAAAGAGAACCTAGTCATCAATTGGGGTTTCCACTTTTCCACATCAAGATTTGAAAAAAACCACCAAGCAAACAACTATTGAGCCTACAAGATCTTTTACACAATTGGCATATTCTTCACCAACACGAATTGATACGAGAACATCTAGATTTGAGGTAAGCACTTCTATACTAGAGCTTAAAAGTTTTAATATGCAAGTATGCTTTTGTTGCTAGGATCTAGATGCCTTAGGAAAAATAGTATACACCCTAACTGGTCCAAGGATAGGATTAAAGTAATCCAAAATGCCTTACAGCTTGTTTTAGAGCTTAGGCTTTGAGCATGTTAGAAACCTTTTTAGGATGTACTAGCCTTCTTTTGTAGGGTTTGATATTCATCCCATGTCCTAAGGATGAATATATGTATATATTTTAATATCATGTGGTTATGATGTTTATAGAAGACTCATACTTGGGATTTGGATGTTCCAAAATTAACTCAAATTTGATGAAGATAGTTTGCGGGCATTGTAAATCTTGTAGACTCAATGATCTTCTATTCATTTCTCATTTTGTAGATCTAATAATAAAAAATAAACATAAAATAAAATAAAATAAAATAAAAAGGCATTGCACTCAACCACCAACAAATATTTCCACTCTTTTTACTTGGGCAATTATGCTAAGACAAAGACTGTTTCATCCAATACTTTTGTTGTTTTTCCTATTCTCGATCATACTTTTTAAGTCAAGTTGAACATAATCTTTGTGGTCAAAATACCAAATAACCATGTTTCTTCTCTGGTCTGAGTGACATTAAACCACACATCATTGATTATGGTCACTAACTCACTGTTCAATAATGTGTAAACTTATGAAAAATAGAAATTGTCAAACTTCGTAGACAACAATCAATATTAGGAAACATTTGAATAGAATTGCAATAAAAACATTAACAATGTCAACAACCACAACAACCTCCGGAATTTTCCAAAATTCTCAATAATTTCAAAATTTTGGACAGATATTTTCAAAAGCAATTTAGTAAAGCATACTCAAAAAGTATGAAATTGGAGTTCTTGAATGGGACCAGTGATCTTGTGCACTACATGCTGTCAGGGTTTCATGTATAATTTATGATAGTATATATGCATAACAGAGAGGCGAGATTGAGACAAAATGACAAATGTCGATGTGGTGAGTCCTCAGAGAGCACTAGCTGATTTATTGAGGAATAAGATGAAATGAAGGGTTCCCTGCAAGTAATTTAAGAGCATCACTATTAAAATAAAGATTGTTACTGCCTTACCGTCAGTTGATTACCAAAGCCTTCCCAGTCCATCCCATTCTGTCCCACAGGGCAAAAGGGACTCATGGTAGACAGCCAAAACATTATTTAATCATAGCCATTAAGATATTTTCTCTTTGAACTAGTTACAAAACCATGCCTATTTCAGATTATAAACATAGATTTGCTGTTGTGGAATTTCAGGGAAAAAAATACTTATTCCTGCACTAGCTGAACTGATCAGAAAATAAGGTAGGCAAATGAATATCATCAACATGGTAAGAAAGGAGTAATCACAAAAAATCACACCATTTTTTGAAGCATGTCTTTCAATTTTTCATGTCACCGCCTCCTGGCATTGTCATCCCCATCACCTATCTCTTGAGAAGCTAACTTGTCACTCTCCGCTACAAGTTCTCCATTGCAACTTTCACAGTGAAAATATTCATCTTCCATAGATATCAGTCGCAGTGCATCTAAAGCATTGTATCTGGACATAAGCCATCAGGGAATGCTCCCTTCAGAATAAGGTAATTATTCCAGATGTATGTACTAGTTAAAAACTTAAAAAAAGTGGGGATGAAGCTAACCTTTTCCCACAAGTGGAGCATATATACTCCTGAACTGTGTTCTTGTCCTCCAGTTCATCTTTTAGTTTTTTCTTCATACGATGCAATCTATACCTCACAACATATATCTGCAACAGATTTTCACATCAAGTTTTTTTTTTTTTGATAAGTAATGATGAGATATTATAAACACATGCCAAAGAAAGAGTGCATCAAGGTGCACATGAAGTATACAAAGAGCACTAAGAAAACATTTTTACATCAAGCTTTTAAAAAAACACGGTCAAAATGTATGAGGAAGACATAATAGAATGGATGGATGCAAGTGTATATTTTCAGTCAAATCCTTCTATTCTTTTCTTGGGAAGGAAAGAGCAAAAGTGATCCCTGAGGGTTATTTGCAATTTAATGGTTTTGACTAAAGTAGAGTTCTATATATATATACACACACATATATGGGAAGCTTGTTGAGAAACTATTTTAACTTTAGATCAGCTGCAAAGGAGAGGTGGTCTTTGGTGAGTAAACAAATATAGGATGCAAATTGCAATAATTGTTGCAAATGAGGCATTAGATTCAAGATTGAAGAGCTCTAGGGGAGGAGTGCTTTGCAAGCTAGATATAAAGAAGGCATATGGCCATGTCAATTGGGAATTCCTCTTAGTAGTTTTCAAAAAGATGGGTTTTGGGCAAAAATGGATTGGTTTAATTCAATGGTGTATCTCAAAGACAAGATTCTCTGTGTTGCTAAATGGAACTTCTTAGTGGTTTTTTTTTTCCAAAGTTCAAGAGGTTAAGGCAAGTAGATCATTTTTCTCTTTATTTGTTCATTTTAGAGATGGAGACCTTTACTGGTTTTCTAAAGTTGGAGATGATGCCTTCATTTTTTGTGATGCATGTGAAGAGCAAATGAATATAAGTTAGACCCTTATGTGGTTTGCAATGGTTTAAAGGTTAAAAATTACTCTAACTAAAAATGAGCTTATTCTAGTCACGGGGATGGGGTGTTCTTGAATGGGGAAGATTTAGCAGATTTATTGGATGCAAAATGGGGAAGCTCCCTACCTCATGTTTGAGTCTTCCACTAGGTGCTTCTTTTAAGTCACATGGAGTTTGGGAGGTAATAGAAAGAAGACTTTTCACGAGGTTAGCTATGTGGAAAAGACAATACTCTCATAGGGTGGAAGGCTAACATTGATTGAAAGTACTTTGTCTAGCTTGCCAATATATTATATATCCCTGTTTTTCATTTCAAGAAGGATACGTTTGAGACTTGAAAAGATACAAAGAGATTTCCTTTTGGGAGGGAGCCTATTAGAAAAAACCTCATTTAGTGAATCATTCAATTGTGTATATGAGCAAAAAGAAATGCAGTTTGAGCATAAGAGATTTAGCTATTTTAAATAAGGCATTGCTTAGGAAGTGGTGTTGATGATACGCTTTAGAGAGAGACCCCCTATTGAAGTAGAAGCGGGTCATTGTCATTGTCATTAGTACTAATGTTTTATCATGTCATTATCATTAGTACTAATGTTTTATCAAAAACACGAGGAGGATGAGAAATCCTATCCAAATAAACAAACTTTGATAAAAAGAACAAATGAATAAGATTTCTCCTATATACCACACAAAAAAATACGAAGGAAATGTGGTTCTACTCTCCTTTGAGATCAAAACATATACAAAAGAGACTAAAGCTTTGCCCCAAGTTTTGCTATTTTAATCCTTTATTTACACACCAAATTCCAATAAAGTTGAATAACATTGAAAGGAATGCCCTTGAAACCTAACGTTGTTAAGGCACAAAAAGATGAATGTAAGTAAGTTAAGTCCCATATCAACTTTGTACTTCTTTACTTATCCTAAAAAATCCTTACATTTCTTTCCCACCATATTATTCAAATTAAAGAGAGGCATGCAATTTGCCAACAATTTTGCCTCTATTTGTGCTTCTTGAACCTTTAAAGGAGCTTGTTATCATATCACTTGTACTCCTAGAAGGAACCCTACCAAGCCTAACTAGCTTGAATAATCTATGTCAAAGTGTCAAAGTCATTGAATGATATGAAAAAAGACGATCAATTGATTCACCACTCCTTTTTTTTGATAAGTAAAGTATTTTCATTAAAGGCCAAAAGGCAAAGGAAAGAGTATACACGGAGTATACCAAGATACAAAGAAGCAAAACACCAAAGGGCAAACAAACCTCACCTTTAAGTGGTGGCTAGCCAATCTACAAAATCTATCAAAGAGAAAGTGTGTTCCTTTATATATACCCTAGCCCAATTCACAAAAGTGTACAAAAAAATGGACTTAATATCTTGGTCGTTCCTCTCAATATTGTCGAAGACCCTCCTATTCCTTTCTTTCCAAATGGTCCACATTAGGCAGAGGGGGGCCGGTCTCCAAGCTTTCTCTCTTTTCTTGCCCACAAAAGAACCATGCCAACCCAGGAGGTTCTTTTTCATAGAGGAGTGCATCACCCATTGCACCCCAAAGAGTGAGAGAATCAAAAGCCATAACATTTTGGTTTTTTCACAAAACAAAAGAAGGTGATCTATGGTTTCCTCCTTATTTTTACACAAAAAGCACCTGTTGGGGATGCTCCAACCGAATCTCTTCAGACGATCAGTGGTAAGCAGCCTACTCCAAGCCGCCTCCCAACCAAAGAAGCTAGCTCTAATTGGGACCCAAGGCACCCAAATAGTTCTGGCCGGGAAGGGGTTTTTGATACCCCTTGAGAGAGAGCTATAAAATGATTTAACTGAAAAGGTTCAATTCTTGTTCTCTTTCCACCGGAGCAAATTGTTCACACCTCTTCTAATGGTCATAGGGAGGAGCTTGCCTAACAAGCTTTCAACTTCTCCCACCTCCCAATCATTAAGGTGTCTATTAAAACGAGGCGCCCAGCTTCCCCCAACTCCGTCTTCCTCCTAAGCCTCAGCAACCCAGCTGTCTTTGTTGACAGAGAGATTAAATAAGGTGGGGAAAGCTTCTTCCAAGGATTGGTTATCACACCACAAGTCTTTCCAGAACTTCACTCTAGTGCCATCCCCTACAAGGAAGCGGGAGTGAGAACGGAAGCTCTCCCAACCATTTTTGATGGCTTTTCAAACCCCCACCCCATAACGATCTCTTACGCCTTTGGAGCACCATCCCCTATCTTGAAGGTCATACTTACTAGAGATAATTTGCTTCCATAGGGACTCATTCTCATTAGCAAATCTCCACAACCACTTCCCAAGAAGGGCCTTGTTAAAAATAGCTAGATTGTGAATGCCCAAGCCTCCATCCTTTTTAGCAGTATAGATAACCTTCCAACTTACTAAGTGAGGCTTGTTCTTTAAGGCACCACCGCCTCATAAGAAGTCCCTTTGGATCTTTTCAAGCCTTGTACACACCTTTTTAGGGATCACAAAAAGGGAAAGGAAGTAGGTTGGGAGGCTGGAGAGGGTGCTTTTTAACAAAGTGAGACGGCCGCCTTTGGAGAGGTATTGCCTTTTCCAGAGAGACAACCTTTTCCTGAATCTTTCTTCCATTGTGTCCCATACCCTGGTGGATTTGTAGGGGGCTCCAAGGGGGAGACCCAAATAGGTGGTAGGAAGACTCCCTATCTTGCATCCCAGAACCGAAGCGAGGGTCTCCATAGGAATGCCTTCCCCTACTGGAAAAGCCTCAGTTTTGCTCAAATTGACTTTTAATCCTGAAATCGCCTCAAACCACATGAAGGTCCAACTAAGATATTGCAGCTGATCTGCTTTGGCGTCACAGAAGATCAAGGTGTCATCGGCAAATAAGAGATGGGACACGATCAGCCCCTCTCTTCCTCTTCCTCCCACTCTGAAGCCAGAAATAAAATCCCCATTTCTTGCACAAGACAATAGTTGGCTAAGGGCTTCCATGGCGAAAAGGAAAAAATAGGGGGAAAGGGGGTCCCCTTGTCTCAATCCTCTAGAGCTACGAAAGAAACCCGAAGAGCTCCCATTGATGAGGATCGAGAAGGTTGCCGTAGAGCAGCACCATTTCATCCAATTAATCCATCTATGCCCAAATCCCATCTTGGACATCACCTCCATGAGAAAGTCCCAATTGACATGGTCAAAAGCTTTCTCAATGTCCATCTTGAGAAGGAGACCCGGTTTGTTGTCTTTCAATCTAGAATCAAGGGTTTCGTTAGCAATAAGAACAGCGTCCAGAATCTGTCTCTTTTGGACGAAAGCTTGCTGAGAATCAGAAATCACCTCCTCCATCACTGATTTCAACCTATTTGCTAGGACTTTGGCTAGTAGTTTGTACACACTCCCTACCAGGCTGATTGGTCTGAAATCTCTTAGGTCTTCGGCCCCCTCCTTTTTGGGAATGAGTAAAAGGAAGGTGGAGTTTAAGCTTCTCTGGAAGGTTCCGTGGAGGTAAAACTCCCTGAAGAGACCCAAAATTTCTGGTTTAACAACGTCCCAACAAAACAACCAAAATGCCATTGTGAAGCCGTTCGAGCCTGATGCTTTGTCCCCACAGCAGCTACTAAGGGCTGCAAAGATTTCCTCCTCAGAGAACATCACTTCCAAGCTGCTGGCCACTCCTTCTCCCAGTTCTTTCAAAATGAGGCCATTAATACTAGACCTCCAATCCCCAGATTCTGAGAGGAGGGACTGGTAGGTTCTGCAAACACTATCTTTTATATCTTCAATGGAAGAGAGAGTCACCCCATTCACTCTAATTTTAGACAGGAAATTCCTCCTTGCCCTAGCATTGGCCATTTTGTGGAAATATTTGGTATTTTTGTCGCATTCTCTTAACCAGATATCTCTTGACTATTGCTTCCAAGAAGTTTCTTCCATAAGGGCCCATTTCTTATAGTCCTCAAGAGCCAGATTTTTAGCCTCCATATCTCCAGGGTTAAGCGGGTTCTTCTTCTCCTTGGCTTCCCAATACTGCAGGCGGGCGAAGGCCTCTGCTCTATTGGAAGAGACGTTGCCTACCACCTCCTTGTTCCAGATTTTCAGGTCCTTCTTAAGTGCTTTGAGTTTCTCAGTAATGCAGTGGCTGCTATAGCCTTCTACAGAATACCCATTCCACCAGCTCCTTAGTAGGTCTTTGAATCCGTCTATTTTCAGCCACATATTTTCAAAATAGAAGGGGCTTTTTCCTGAGGGGAAACCTTCAGCTTCTAGGACTATGGGGCTGTGATCGGAGACCAGACGAGGTAGAGCTGACTGAGTGATGGCTGAAAAGTGGTCCTCCCATTGGTTCGAAATCAGGAAGCGGTCTAACCTAGAGGCAGCTTGAGAGTTCAAACCCCCTATCCAAGTGAAGGGACCTCCGATCAGTGGAGAATCCCTTAGCCCCAGCTCCCCTATCACCTCTGAAAATCTCCTCATTTCAGTTGTGAGGTTAGGGGCGTTCCTTCTTTCCTCTGGGAATCTTACAGAGTTAAAGTCCCCTCCTACGCACCAAGGGTCATCCCAGCGGCCACGGATGGCTCCAAGTTCCTCCCAAAAATCTTCTTTTTCGTTGCCAATCATTGGCCCGTACACTCCAGAGAAAATCCAAGAGAAGCCATCAACACAAGTTCTAAATCGAATAGAGATGGAATACCCTCCGTTTTCAACCTCCAAATTCTCCATAACTCTGTTATCCCAGAAGAGAAGGAGGCCTCCTGCCGCTCCCCTAGTGTCCAATGACGCCCAATTAAGAAATCTTCCTACACCCACGCTTTTTACCATTTGCAGAAACATTTCTTTCACCTTCGTCTCTAAGAGGCAAACCAAATCCAGTTTTTGATTCCTCACCACACCCTTGAATAGCTTTCTTTTTTCGAGATCATTAAGCCCACGGACATTCCAGCAGAGAATTTTGATTCTCATTAATCCACTGGAATCAAAACCCTGGAGCTCTGGCTTGATATTTTGGTTATCCCTGATGTCCCCCCATAACTAACAGAGCATTCCAATCTTTTTAACTCTCTTTCGAAGTGGGTGATACAAGCTTTTTTCTTTTCCCTTCTCTTGTTAAAGGTGCTACTTCCAGTGCTCAGCTTCAATTTCTTGAGTAGGGCTAGGATTTCAACTTCATGCCCTTCGACAGGCATTCCTAAGACTTTACTAAAGTGGTAAAGTTTGGAAAGCTCCCCTTCTGACCATTCTTCTGCACATGGAGGAGCAGCTGATAGGTTTCTCTGATTCGCCTCGTTTTGTTCCAGATCAGGGTTCGAGATCTCTGTCGACCCATCCTTCATTGGCGTCGCTTCCGCCTCTCTAAGCGTCGGCTCTAGTAGACCAGGACAAGAATCCCTTTCCCTCTCAAGCCCCGAGCCCTAGGAAAGAGTAGAAGAAGAGGACTCCCCTCTCGGGGAGATCGGAGGCAGAGAGATCGTACCTTGAGGGTTGCGAGCTCCGATTGGGGGGGGGGGCCCATTTGCACGCGACGGCGCATCCATTTAGGGTAACGTTTCCTTCAGAGGGCGCTTGTCGGAGACTGGAGATGAAGCAGGGGCTGGAGAAGGAGCGGGGGCTCATTTCCTTCGTCGCGGCGAGCAGATGGGGCTTTCATGCCCTAAGACAAGAGAAGGGGCTGGGCCGAGGGGATTAAGTGATCCCAAAGAGGCTGAGGCTTGGGCCTTCCCAAGCCCAGGCCCAAAAGGAAAGGCACAGGCCAAGCTCGAATGGGCCATGGTGCCCTTACGCCAGCTTGTGACCACGTCGCAGGCATGGGAGGGGGGGCTGCTGCACAAGTCATGTTCGAGGGAGGGGCACGACTTCCCATGACTAGCGGGAGTAGCTTTTTAGGTTGCGGTGTGACTGAAGGTGAGGGTTGGGCGCCTACGCTCCCCTTGGCACGTGACAGGGCCGCCTCATCATCCTCGAGCTTCCAAGCATCGGCTCCATGGGAGGGGAGCACAGTGGAGATGCAGGCTTCGTCTTCCCACCAGAGCTGCAAGGCGTAGCAAAGGGGACCAGCTACAACCTGCAGCGAGCTTGGGTGATTCCATCCTCTGATTTTAACGAGGATTCTGGCCCACTTGAGGTTCCGATGCTCGGTTGTGTTTTCGTCCACAGCCACGAACCTTCCGCAAGAGTTTCCAAACTTTCTGAAGAGACTTCTTCCCCAAAGATGCAGAGGGAGGCCAAGAATTCTGACCCAAACAAGGCGCGGGTCCCCTCTGTCTCCCTCAAAACAACCCACAGAAGGCTTCCACTTTTCTAGGCAGAAGCTTCTTCCTCTGAAGCATCTCGCTCTTGATTGAAACACCCTCTTTGCTTCATCTGCAAACTCAAATTCTACAAGGAGGAGATTTTCTCTTAGATTTGACAGCCAAAGGTTCCCTTCCAAGAACCAGGAGCTTTTTGCCCACGACTCGAAGGAAGCAAGGTTAGGGAAGCGGTCAGAGTCTCCTTTCCAAAAGCCCACAAGGCACCTGCCCAGCAACTCCTCGTTTCTAACGAGAGCTTCTTTCTCAGCTTTTATCCAGACGGCGTCACGCGGCGTGGGGCAATCCTGTAGAGAGGAAGAGCCTCTGATTATACTACTACTAGGGGCTTGAGCAGGAGTGAGGTTTTCCATCAGAGCTCCATTCCATTGCAGGGGAGAGACTCCCAAGCTTCTCAGCTTACTAGCAAGAACTTTCCATCCTCCTACAAGCTCTCTTCCTTTAGGGAAAGCCAAGGAGAATCTCTTGTTCTCTGCATCTCTAACAACACAAAACAAGAAACGCCCTGCATTGTTTCTACGGAGCTCCAGACAGTAGCCTCTATTTCCTTCCGACCAAAACTTCCTGAAAAGAGCTCTTTCCTTTAGCCCACAACATGACTCAACCCCTTCTAACAGTAGGGACAAACCTTTCCCTCCAAATCTGATCCATGAAGAAAACTTAGGGCCTCTTTCACAGATTTTCCCATGCACTTTTCCTTTGTGCTCCTCTATGCTAATCTCAAACGTCTTCAACTCGACACCGAACCAGCACCTACCTCCAGGGGAGGATACCGGCATCACGAACACTACAAGCACTATTCTTCTATATCTCAATCTTCAAAAGAATCACAAGCCAAAGGATTGAGACAGATCATTGACATCAACAACCACCTTCTATGCTTTGACCACACTGCCGGACAAAGAGAATGCATTCCATAAGTTTCTAGGATATCGTGACTGATTCGCCACTCCTTATACACATAGTATAAGGATTAAGACTAAGGGATTCATGAGGACTTCTCAATTATAGTAAGTTAGTGTTGATCTTCTTGTTGGTCACTAGCCATACAAATACCATATGAATTTTGTTGGAGATAAATGAACAAGACCTAGTAGATTGGATAGGGCTAAAAGGAGGGATTTTACCATAAATATGTTTGAAGAAAATAATGACCAAGCTCTCTTGTTTGGGACGAGATCGAGGAGAGTGGACATAGGAGGGATTGTTGAACAACTACAAAAGTGTTTGTGTAGAACCTTCATTTTGTTTTCTTAACACATGTGCTACTAGGTGCTTTCCCATGCTTCTTTCTTGACTTGTGGTCATCCCTTAGTGGCCCATTGACACTCATACGGCCTAATTTTTCTGAACCACCATCAAGGGCCTTTTGTTTAGTTTAGGTTTCTTCACTTAGATGTTTCTAGGCTTAGGTCACTTAGGCACCATTTTTAGGTTAGGTTCACTTAGGTGTTTTTTTCAGGTTTTTTGAGGATAAATTTTGCCACAGATATTAAAACAAGATGATTCTTGAAGATGTGGAAAGCTAAGAGAAAGGGTTGACAATTTCTCCTAAATCAATCGTTATCAAGGAGAAAAGTTGGTGACAAGATTCAGGTGCAGAATTAGCCTCATTGGAGGATTCTCTTGGTGTGGACGTTTTGGAGATTCAAAAGAAAAGAAGGTGGTAGTTGCACATAGAAGTGGACTCACATGCCATTGAAAAGTGGAGTTGGAAGAAGAAATGTGAGGTCTTGAAAAGAAATGTGAAATCTTGAGAGGTAAAGGTAAAGTCTTGAGAGGCTAGGAGAGGTATGTTCTCTTTTCTTTTATTTTTTTTGCACTTATTGTTTACGATCATCTCTTTACCTTCTTCCTTTCCTTCCATCTTGTTTAGATTTAGGTTTATCTTTGGTTGGTGTGGATGCATATGCCACACAGATTGTTGATTTCCATTGATTGATGACTGTTAAGGATTCAAATAATTTTTTGTTTCTTTCGAACAAAAGCTTTACTACCACTGTTTGTTCAACTCATTGGCTTTCAGAATAAAAAATTAGAATCAAATGGCTTAAGGCTTTTCTAAAATTATTTTGATGTTTGTACGGTGTTGTGGACTTCTTGAAAATGTTTTTAGAATTTTAGTTGAGTCAAAAAACAATTTTCAAATGGGAGATATAAATTAATCTTCTAGCGGGTTCAATTTTCACCCAATTTTGGACACTTGAAATATTTTTGTAAAAATAAATTTGTGGGTGATTATGTAAATTTGTTTTGATATTTTTCCTTTATTCTAAACTTCTTAAAGTTAATTTAAGGCACTTGTTTCATTAAAAACCGACTCCCCAACTGAGAGAACTAGTTTTCCCTTGTTGTACCCATTGCATTAATTAGAATTTGAATAGAGGGGTTGTTTGCTTGTTTTTAGAATTGATCCGTGTGCCTTCTAATCTTGCCATTGTTTTTCTTGTAAATTAGACTTTTTGAACATGAATTCTAATTTTTTATATGATTTTATTACACTTCTTGATTGATTAAAAAAATTGGTTTATGCATGCCATGGAATTCTGTCTTGTTTTGGACCTTCTTGTATGTTTTTGTGAACTGGGATGAAATGAGACTTCAATAAATTATTTGGCCAATTGGATGATATCTAGATACATAGAAGAGGTTTCCTAATTTTTTGTGTAATTAAATTCCCCTTCTAGATTTATTTTTAAGATTTATTTTATGAATCTTTCTATTCTAACTGTGTGCTAGAATTTCTGTACAATGCTCACTTTCTTATTTAATCCGAAGTTAATTGACTCATCTTGACTTGACTTTGGCTTGTGTATTGTGATATGGACATATTGAGGATGTTGCCTAATTTTTTATATGATGAATTAATGCTTCTAGATATTTATTTGGGATTTTTCTTATGGATGCTACTACTCTACCCCTTTGTTGCATACTTTGTCTTAATCCCTAATTTTGGCATTCATAGCTATCTTGTACATTAATTAACCTTAACAATGGGTAGTATTGTGTATCATATGTGATAGTTGATATTTCTTTAGACTCTTGCTATTTCATTTAAGCAGTATATATATTGCATAGTATATGAGGTTTTAATCATGTTATTCTTTTACTAATTATTATTGCTTATAAACTAACTCCTCAAGTTATATGCAAGCAACTTGTAAACTATGCATGCTATTCAAGTATGTCCCCCACATCTTTTGTCCTTTTAGTTCTATAAATAGACATGCTTAGTTTGCAAACCTATTCATGTATGATTATGCTTTCCTATGCTTTGGTTATTGTTTAGTTTTTTTGAATGAGATGAATTGCATGTTGTATGTTGTATTATTTGTCAAACTAACTTTGATGTTTTCATGAAAGCGCTTTAAGGGGCAGCTCAGGTACACTTGTATTTTTCTCTCATGTGATTCATTTATTTGATATGATTGTTGTTTTTTTTTCCTGATAAGTAAGAAATTGTATTAAAAAAATGCACAAGAGTATATAGGTCACATACAAATAAAACAAGCAAGAAGTAGAAAAGAGGGTACAAAAAAATACTCCCTCCCTCACCCAATACCCAACCACTCTATGAAATAAATCAAATGCATATAACCACCACCTATATATACCTTAACCCACATAGAGAAATTCTTTGATATGATTGCTTTGATATGAATAGAAAATTGTGAGGTGCCCGGAAGAATAGAGGTGATAGCAGGGTTAGCTTCTTTTTCCATCCCATTGTGGTGGGAGGACTTGGTGTGGTTCTTCGCCTTATAGGTAGCCACTGATGTGAAGCCCTAGACAGGAGTTGCGCCGATGAACAAGGTTTCCATTGAGCAGGAAGAAGTGGGGACTGATTCACTCGCTTTGGTGCGTGTGGATGAGGGTTTCTATGGAGAAGGAATCCCTACTATAGCTGCAGTTGATAGGGACAATGGCTTGGTGCCTCGAAAGTCCAAGGTCAACCCCATGCAAAAAGACTCTGAAGGTCAAGCTACTGATTCTCTACCAGAGGTTGCCATTAAGGTGAATGGGGTTTCTAACGTTGGAAAAAGTGGGGTTTTTGAAGGTTTAAGGTTGGAAGGAAAGAAGCCTTTTGGCAAAGGAGGGATCTTCGAGGGTGGATAACTTGGCCTAAAGACCAAGTGGGCCAGGTTGAAGACTAAAAGACAATTTTTTCCTCTGGGTGGGCCTACTAGCACACTGAAGCCTAGTTTCTCTCGGGCTATGTCTCTTAATAAGAGAGTGGGCTGAGCTTCTCTAAAAAGGTGGGGTATTGGGTTGTTCCTATTAGGAACAAAAGAAAGAGAGGGTTTAAAAAGCAGTTGGCCCAAGTTTCTCCCCTATTAATAGCGGGTAGCGGGGATTGTTCACTAGGGCTCCCAAAGCCAGCTTATGACGAGGAAGTCTCACTATAGGAGATGCCCCTATGGGACCAAGGTTCAACTGAGCTTCTTTGGCGACGTGTTTTTCATGTTCGTACCCCTATGTTTTCCTGCTCTTGGGGGGGGGGGGGGGAGAGGACTCTTTTAGCACTTCTTTTCTTTCTCTTTCGGGTTTGGGGGATTCTATGTGGAATGTTTGGACAATGGAGATTGAGGGGGAGTTTGAAGATCTTTTGAAGCTTGAGTTAATGAGTGCATCATTGTGTATGATTCTCAAGGATGGACGCTTTGTTACTCTGCCATATCACGATAGGGTCACCCACTTGGGGAGAGGGGTTGAGGCGGTAACCCTAAGGAATCGAAATAAAGAAGCTCTCATCTTACATGAGCAATTCAAATTATCAAAAGAGGAGACGCCACATCTTTAGATCACTGTAGCAGGAGAAGTGGAGAGGGAGAAACCCCCTTGGGTGAATAAGAAATTCCTTTGGTTCTGCAAGTCTATGGGGGTTTCGATTGAAGGTTTCGAAGAGGATATTTTGAGAATCCTTATGGAGATTGAGATCAGGAGGTGCTCTGCTAGTAAGCCGAAAGTAAGCAAAAGGGGAACAATATCCTGTTCAAGGAAGGATAGAGACTAGAAGAAGCTCTTTAGCACTATTAACTATGACGGAATGGCTGGAAGAGAAGCAGGGGATGGGGATTCGGGAAGGCAAGTTGTTGTGGTCCCTTATGAAGCTTAGGATTTTATCTTAGAATGTGAGAGGATTACATGACCCAAATAAAAGGATGGTCATTAAGTCTATAGTGAGAAAGCATAAGCCAGATTTGGTGTGTTTTTAGGAGGCAAAAATGAAGGAGATGTGATAGGTTTGTTAGAAGCTTGGGGGTTGGTAGGAACTTGGGTTGGGTGTCTTTGATTTACAGCCATTTTTTTTATTAGACATATTGATTTACAACCATGATATTACATATTCAACTCACTCGAGCGGCAAGGGGTTTAGGTAGGCATAATGGAGGTTTCAGGTTTGATTCCATGTAACAATAAACAAACAAACAAAAAATTTTAACCATAAAAGAAAGGGGGCTCTTCAATAATATTTTGATCAGGATGACTATGAGAAACAAAGATGTGATTCATAATTCGTTATGTAGCACATGTTAGCAACAAACCCAGGTCATCAATTTTTTTATTTTTTTTAGATAGGTAAACCCAAGTCATTATTATTTAATTCCCCACAAAATTGTCCAACTCACTCATCATTTATCATGTAAAGCATTTGTATATTACCGTATTATTGCAGTGTTTGATATGGAGATCTTTAATGCATTTAAACTATTTTTAACATTACTTTTTGCTTGCAAGTTCCAAACTCCAAACCATATGTCAAACCTCCATGTTTTTATTAGTGGGATAACATATCCCAATCCCATATCTACCCTGGTACTGAACCAAACATAGAACTTGTTATCCCAATCCCATATCTACCGTGGTAGTGAACCAAGCATAGAACATAATATTATATCCCATTCTGGCTCCATGTCTCACTAACAAAATGAAGAAATCAAATTAGTAAATTAGTAAAATAGTAAAACCTTGTGAGAGCATCAAGCATCACTACAACAATGCCCCGGTTATCGCTCCTCCCAGTCTTAGGTTGGTTGTCTCCCTTGGTTGTTATATCGTCATAAAATGCCCTAGTTGCAAGCTTCACCAACCTGTGAAAAATTCATCAAAAGGCAAAACAAAAGAAGAAACAAGTCAAAAATTAAATCACCATTCTTGTTTTGGAGAATTGATGACATACTAAAATAATAAGTTTACTTGATAAATTTGGCACAAAGTGAAACTATACCTATTAAATGGTTCGATGCTCATGTCTGTTCATTAATTTGTAAAGCATGTTTTGGATTTTTCCTAAAATAATAAAAGAATTAGATTTAAATCAATATAATATGATTTAGCATCATTCACTAATCATAGAGTGGTAATTCATCCCTTAATTATTTTCTACCTTCACACCAATATCATGAGCAAGCGGCAATGCAATTCTAATTTTATTAGTGAGGCATGCTTCAAGGCTGACCCTAGAGCGTTCCAAAAACACATTTAAGCATTCAATAAATAAATAAATCTAGTGACAAAAGGCATATGTGAGTTCAAGCATACCTAAGGCGCGCTTCCAGTGCGCCTTCAATGCACCGGACCAATGCGCCTTCAATGCGCTGGAGCTTGTGATGAAAGCCTCAGAGGTGTTTTTGTTGCTGAGATGACTAGACCAATAAATAAATGAATAATTTTTTTTTAAAAAATGACGTCTTTTAACCTAAAACAACCCATGGAGAGTAAAAACAAAGGAAAGGAAAAAAAAAACCTAACACTAACTCTGACCACAGCATCTCAGACTTCTAAACCATCAGTGGTAGTTCACCCTAGCATAGGTAGCTTCAGCATCTTCACTTTGCTCCTGCAAGATCTCCATGAATGCTCCTTGGTTCTACTCTCTTCGTTCTCCTCTCCATTATTTCTTCTCAGTTCTCGCACTTCTAATTTCTTCTCCCTTATTCTTTATAATCTACTGATTTATTTATTTTTTTTCATTTGACATTTTCCCTTTTTTTTTTATTAACATTAATATACACTCACGTAAGATTAATTGTAGAAACTGCCTAAGAATTTTCCATTTTTTATAAGCAAAATGCATAAGAAATTGTGAAGAAGGATTGGCTTTGCAAGATATTCCACTTTACAAATAATGGATGTCCAAATCAATTGCCTTTTTTTATTATTGTGATTTATCAAACCAATTGTATTTGTCATTCCAGATGACACCTTCTACAAATTCCTCTCTTTCTTAGACTCCTTTCCAGAATCAGTCAATTTGTTCTAATACTTCCTCATCCAGGTGAGGAATTCTCCATGGTTATCCTATAATTAAAAAAGGTTTTCACATCATGAGGAAATTGGTAAACCAATAATCATCTG